>NC_137816.1:9832755-9907755 GCF_963921795.1 Nannobrachium achirus | reverse complement strand
AGAGGAGGTTCATAATGATTTCAAGGATTAAATAAAAAATAATTGTGTCATTTGGCCGCATGGTGACGCCATAACACCCCACTTTACGTTTTGGCCTGTAACTCTTGAACCGTAGGTCGGAAAATTAAAAATATTTTTTCCCTGGATTCCTTGGGTCATGACGCATCTCCCCATATAGGCCACGCCCATTTGCGCCATGATAGATTTTCCGCCATCTTGAATTTTCTCCAAAACACACTTTTTGCTCCTTTTCCTACATATTTTCTTCAAATGTCACAAAAATCGGTACACATGATCCACACACACACACACACACACACACACACACACACACACACACACACACAGCTCCACTTCACACGGGTGTGATTTTTCTTTATGAATCGTCTATTTCGAGTTCCAAGAGACACAGCAACGTGCTGTTAGCCCCCCACTTGCAGTAATCCATGAGAACACGGCTCTGTTTACTCTTTCCAGAGAGCTTAGGCGAGATATAGCGTATCGCGAGATTTTTCAGTTACTACGCTTTTAGTGTAACCTCAGGTTTGTGCCTTGCATGGTTTCCTCTGCCATTGGTGTGTGTGAATGTAATGCACTTTGTAAAGCACTTTGGATAAATGCGCTATATAAACACACCATTTTAGGTTTGAGCAATACATTAGAAAAAAATCACACCCGTGTGAAGTGGAGCTGTGTGTGTGTGTGTGTGTGTGTGTGTGTGTGTGTGTGTGTGTGTGTGTGTGTGTGTGTGTGTGTGTGTGTGTGTGTGTGTGTGTGTGTGTGTGTGGATCATGTGTACCGATTTTTGTGACATTTGAAGAAAATATGTAGGAGAAGGAGCAAAAAGTGTGTTTTGGAGAAAATTCAAGATGGCGGAAAATCTATCATGGCGCAAATGGGCGTGGCCTATATGGGGAGATGCGTCATGACCCAAGGAATCCAGGGAAAAAATATTTTTAATTTTCCGACCTACGGTTCAAGAGTTACAGGCCAAAACGTAAAGTGGGGTGTTATGGCGCCACCATGCGGCCAAATGACACAATTATTTTTTATTTAATCCTTGAAATCATTATGAACCTCCTCTCCAAGTCTTGAAACTCTAGCCCCTATGGTTTGCGAGAGACAAATAATTGAATGTGAGTTTTTGCAATTCCCATTATAAGTCAATGGGGAAAATTAATTCACTAATAAATTAATATCAATTAAACTATAGAACCTTTCTCTTAGAAAAGTAATAGCCCACGATTCCCGAGTAAGCCGGTCGATTTGACATATGGCGCGAGTGTGTGGTGGCAAAACTGTGGGACTAGTGGCGTGCCGAAGTTTAGGAAGTTCAGGCTACATACACACAGACACACACACAGACAGACACACACACACACACACACACACACACAGACCCACACAGCCACGTATAGGGAGCCTGTGCTTCACACAGCTCCAAAAATACAAACTAAACCAACATGAGTTTTGATGTGCAACACAAGTGCTGAGCTGGATAAAAACCCAGGATGTAGCTGTATACACTATGTGGTCAGCACATACCAGTAAGCTCTGACTCACTTATGAGTATGAACCTTCTGGACTATAATGCATGCAACTGCAAAAAAAAGAAAAAGAAGCAGAAATGAGAAAACAGGCACTGGAGACTCCTGATAATGTGGACCATTTTATCGTTCTCCGAATCCTGCTGCCTAAATAAAATCCAGGAAGAAAGCTGTCTGTATCTGATCACAACTTTTTCTCCGGCGCACTTATCTCTCTTACTTGCATTTGATTATTACCAGAGGTAACTGGATTATGGTGCTCACAACACTGACTAATGTACTGTGTATCCTGTGGGCCTACGATTCAAATTGTGTGCCGGGGCCATGCTGTCATTTTTCATAGATTACATCCTGCAAGGCCTTACAGGCTGAGCTCTTTTCTTCGACTGCTCCTTAGCTTTAAAGAGCTGTTAAACTGATAAGGCGGTAATGAGAAAAAGAGGACTAGGATGAACGTTCTGCATTCACAGCTGCAGTGTTAGAAGTAATTTTTCTGTGAAATCCCTCTGAGGACTTTCAGATGAGCCGAAGAGGTATATTAAAAAGGGGCACGTACCTTTTAGGCGAAGCCCGAACTGGCGAAGTGGGGAAATGTCCGATACCGTAGCGATCTGGCGAACGTCTTCTGGACAGGGCGTTTATCGTGCGCTTGCCCAGGCCTTACGGCCTGGGCATAAATATAACGATTGCATTCACCACGGCTTCGTAACTCGCGCGGCGCTCCGCCGGCCGCACGGCCCTGGCCCGCTCTTCGCGGCCACTCGCGCCTGCGGCGCTCGGGGGCGAAGAGCAGGACCAAGGTCCGCTGGCCTTCGCGCCGCTTGCAGTGTCGTGGACAATCGATTCGCCAGATCGCTACGGTAGGAGACAAATCCCCACTTCGCCAGTTCGGGCTTCGCCAGAACAGGACTTTTAGCTGATAATGGTATAAAGGCGAAGGGCTTTAGCTGCATTTGTGATTATCTAAAGTATTTCTTTTTGCCATACAGTAAGCGGTGTGGGAGAATTGTGATTGTGAAGTGATTATTATACAGCCTTTCAGGCTCCCTTTCCTTTAGTAAGGAGATAAAATGCCAAATCATACAAAATCTCAGCAAAATCCTCAGTATAAATTGATCTATTTGTACATTCACTCAGAGTTCAATTAACACTGAGGATTTTACAGTGCACCGTTGGGGATTTGTTGCATAGCTATAACAATATAAACAACACTGATTTATTTGCAGACTACATTTTACCAACAAAATACCAGTATGTTTAGCTTTAGGTAGGATAGAGTAAAGTCCTGAGAACTGTACACATAGTGGTCCATTACAGGTACATTTGTAGACTTTCAGAGCCACAAATGTTTAAATTAACACATTAGAATTGTATATGTATTGAATACGATAAAACACATTTTGAATTTTCAAAAGTATTCAGGAAGTGTTCTGAACACTAGTGTGTCTGTCTGTTGCCCAGTGACCTTATTCCCCTCTGGTGGCACCAACTGTGTGCTGATGACTTTGTCTGGCTGATATCAGAGAGCAAACTTGAACACTAGACTTAAGCTGGTTGCACACTGCACTACGTTTTCTCGTTGCGTTTTGGAAATCCGAAATCCTCGAAAGCATTTTTCAGGCCAAGAAGAGAGAGAGGAGAGAGAGAGAGAACAAAGTACCCAGTGGCGACACTTGCGAAAATCGAAAAAAATCGACCCTGGTCCGAAAATAAATTCGAAGCAGGCGGCAGTGTGCAAACGTGATTGACATAAAGTGAGGTTGATTTCTTTTATTTACGCGCTCCGAAATTCACCCTGATATTCGGCCCAAAAAACGCAGCAGTGTGCAAAGACCTTTACACCTTGAAGGGGCTTAACGTAGCTTCTTGATTGACCTATCCCCCAGCTTTGGACGCCTGGGGAGAGCCCCAAACCTTCAGTGCATGGAGATGTGATTTTTTGTCATGTCTTATACTTAAATTGCTGCTGTATGTGGTAAAACGTTTATCTTCATCTGAAGGAGTGGAATGAAAAACTGTCCCTACTTGCGGAGGAGAGGGCTGCATCATGCCTCTCCAAGTCCACCCTTCATGCCTCCCCCTTCCATCACATTGGATGGAATACACATCTCTCTACACATGGTGTCCTCTCATTCTCTGACGTGATTTCCTCTTGGTTTGAGGAGGGGCAAGACTATCTCTACCTGAGTGGGCAGTGTAGACGGAATGCCACCTGCCGACATTATACACAGGTACAGCAACAATGAACTTCATTCAAACAATACAGTCATGTTCACATTATACACAGTGGTGATTTGAAATGAAATTCGTTTGATGAAATGTTTAGTCAGCCAGTCTCCAAATACTTCATTCATTTAAAACTCACCATTGGGCTGTGTTTCAATTCTTCTCTCATTGTACAGCTGGTATGGGCCACTTCCAGTCATGTGGGCTGTGCCAAACAATTCTGTCCAAGAGAAGGGGGCCTCTGGGAGCTGTTTGTCTGTGCATATGGCCCTGGGTGAGGACTAAATCGCATAGGGCTGACATTTCTCCACAAAATTGAGTTTGTTGTATTTACTTGAATCTCCCCTTGTTGAAGCATAACATAACAATCATCAAGAAGTCTTTCGCTTTATTGGCAGTGACAAGGCAGATCCAAAAATCAAACCACTATGCCACCTAGCAAGAATGTGTATGAGTTTATTCACAGTAGATTTCAGTTTTGGGGAATTCTATCATGCATCTCTGACAGTAACAATGCAGAGGAATAACAATGATGAATTAGATTTATTATATATATATATCTTTTTTTACCATCAAATATATTTTTTGTGGAACTGTTTTGAGCTTCAAAATGTTACAGCCACTACACAGCAATATTCTGTGTATTGATTCATCTCTGAGTGCCCTATCTCCCGCTATATACAGTAAATGCACAATTTACCATTTATTCTTATAGTAGTAATTGCGACCATAGGTCGCAGCTTAGTATAAGAAACGGCACATCTTGTCTCTGTGCGTGTCACATTTCTTTCGGGTTTAGTAAATGGAGAGTTATGGTCAGGATACAAATCTTATCCAATCAGGAGAGAGAACCCTACAAAATGTATTCTCATTTTATAGTGTTCCATTTTGTCTGCACATTTTTTGTTTCAGCACTTCCAATTTAAGTATCCTGTATGAGTTCTGACCTGGTGGGATAAAAATTATATCCAGACCTGAACTTATGTTTTTATTTTCTGTTTACTAAAGAACCCTGTCTACTAGCTATTTAACATGTATTAAAAAGTAAAGAAAAGAAAAAAGAAATCTATGAATGAACACTCACAATTGAACAGTGTATGTGTGTAATGTTTGTTGCAGGGGTAACTGGGAAGTGAATGGCCAGCTGGTGGTGCCCTACAAGGCAGGGCTGTCCTGCTCTTTTTGCACCTCTTCCATGTCTGGCTGTTTCAGACTGTGGGATCATGTTGGAGGATTGTGTGGTGAGATAAAAAATACTTTATCTTTAATCACCTTTTCTTAATTGTATGACAAAATGTTTTTGCCTTAACACATGGGATGCCAGGAACGTGATAATGATTACCCTCCATGGAGCGCCGAGGACCTGTTATCACGTTCAGGGATGTGTTAACTGGCAGCCGCTGGTGAGCGAAAAAAACTTCATTTCCCATGAAGCCTCGCGAAAGCCGCTGCTGCCTGACTTCCACTTCCTCATTCACAACCATTCTATCTGGCTGTAGTAAAATGGCTTTTTCTCCCTTTGTTTTCCCACATCGCTTGTTTGGTCAAAACGGCGCCATGTTTTATGGACTATATCTGACTCATGGATCGTTGCGGCTATTTTATTTTATTTTTTTCTCTGTGTGAAAGACAAGACGTTGAACGGCCGCGAAAGGGAGACGCCGCTCGCATGTGCGCGTGGCGCATCACTGAAAATCTGGTAAAAACAATAGGAAAGATACATGGCAGTTAATCTACATTAGTTAAGGCAAAACTATGGCAGCCCAAGTGTTTTAATATGACCAAAATAGAGACACCCAGTTGAAAATTCTTCAAAGAACAGTGACCTTGGTGTTGTCGTTCTTGTATAAATTAATCCATCGAGAATCTCTCTGGATCAAAGAAGAAATGAATCAATTAACGATGCTTCCCTCCCTGGCTTGCAGCTGTGCACCTCCTCAAGAATGTTCCTTAAAATGTGAAGTGAAAATCATCGTCAGTGATACGTGAAATGGTTTTTAATTTTAGTACACTGTAGACCATGAACTGCTTTACATTTCAGTAATCCCTGTAGGTGCATAAAGATAAGATTAGATGTCTAATTGTCAATGTATTCTAAATACAACCAGTAAGACGCCTAAGGGCGAAAAGCGAGGTCGAGCCATCTGTCTTGGCCAACTGTCTTGGCCATATATGGATTCTGTTAGTGTGGTTTTCCTAACAGGGCATCAACTGGGATACAATCATGCCCATATATGGAGATCCCTATGCCCATATATGGAGATCTCTTTTCTGAGTATCTGACATCACTATGATGTCACCTGTGATGTCACAGTGATGTGTCAGGGGAACCACAGTGTCAGGTGTTACTGTCCGGACGGACGGATACGGTCAAGCTGTGACCTACAGTCGCAACCTAAGGTCGCAATAACATTCTGTTTACACTGGTTAGAGAAGTATTGTAACATGTTTATTCTACAGTGTGAATAAATGAAGATAGTGTACTAGAAATTGGAAATGTTGTGAAGTGGAATTTATACGTTATATGTTTTTAATTCATGCAATCCCAATAAAATGCATGTGTGTGTGTGTGTGTGTGTGTGTGTGTGTGTGTGTGTGTGTGTGTGTGTGTGTGTGTGTGTGTGTGTGTGTGTGTGTGTGTGTGTCTGTGTGCACGTGCGCTCGTGTGTGTGTTAATGTGTGTTTGCTTCAGAGACTCCAAGGAACCCATGCCGTATGAGCTGTGGCCAGCATGGTCGTCTGAACATCTCATCCTGCAAGTGCCACTGTGAGCCAGGCTTTACTGGACGCTTCTGCCAGGGTACACAGTGATTCTCAACCCTTTTCATTTCAAGGACGCCCAGGTTGTTATGATTCTTATCTCTGGCGCCTCGTGTTTCCCAACGCCTCTCAGCCGGTGTATACTACCCCGGTAACCACAAGCCTCGCGTGGCTTATTGCTTTAGTAAGGGTCCACTTGGACCCCCTACACTACAGTATATACTGTACTGTAGGGCACAGAGTCACGAACATACATACATACATACTGTACATACATACTGGGTTCATTGTTTGGATTTGCATACCTGTAAAAGTGGCATAGCATCGTTCTCCATACTTACTGTGTCTTTTCCAGTGCGCTGCAGTGGGCAATGTGTACATGGTCACTACAAGGAAGAAGAGTGCTCCTGCCAGTGTGATGTCGGCTACGGAGGGGCAGAATGTGCAGGTGAGTGTCTGTTAGTTAGTTAGTTAGTTAGTTAGTTAGTTAGTTTATTTTTTGGTCATTTGTATGGTACAACGTATTTTCCTTCATTTCTTTCGATCATTTCATTCACATAAACAGACCAAAAAAAAGGCATAAGCTGAAGCTTAAAGCTTATTGTGCTTACCCTTTGTGCCATTGAATTGAGATACACAATTGAGGTAAATATAATGACAGTAAACAAACAAAACAAGGAAACATAAGGACAACAAAAAAACAAAACAAACAAAACAAAAGACAACAAATAACAAAACAAAACAAAAGACAAAAGACAACAACAAAACTATAACACAAAATCTAACCAGAAGAAAAACTACAAGGGGATTTGACATCAGGTCAATTAACAAAAGAAATAAACAAAAGGAAGAACAAGAAGACTATGGTCTAACCTTTACATTGATATATATATATATATACATATATATATATATACAAATATATTTTTATATACGTATATATATTTTGATGTATACTAACTAAGTCATTTTTGTCATAGTAGCTTATTTAATAACATGTATTATATATTAACATTTCCATGTCCCGTGAACCCTCATATACATGCATGCACGCATGTTCGTAAGCATACGTACATACATTGCATGTACAGACTTGGTCACTGTGTCATTATAACAATTTCTTATATCCATCAATAACCTTTGCTTTATAGGCTCTTTTGAATATTTGTATGGAGTTACTCAGTTTGAGGTCTTTGTCTAATTTGTTCCATAGGTTTACCCCACTGTCCGATATACATCTATCCATTGTTTTTATCCTTGCTTTTTGTCTGTCTGTGTGTGTGTGTGTGTGTGTGTGTGTGTGTGTGTGTGTGTGTGTGTGTGTGTGTGGGGGGGGGGGGGGGGGGGGCTACTTCATTCTGTAGCTCATCAATTAGTACACTTTCAATTTACAAATGACACAACCAGAACCTTTGAATGTATTGTTTGACCTGTATAAAGATGTATGTTGTCAAGTTGCAATGAAATTAGTTAAGTTTGACTAAAATGTCCAGGGTCAGTTAAAATATGCATCTACAGTAGATATTGTATACTTTCTGGGTCGACTAACATTCCTTAAGGTGGTTTTGGGTCTATTTTCTCATCAATGACTGACTCTTTAGCCAAAGTTTAGCGCTGTAATCGTTTGTTAATGTCTCAATGGACTTTGCAGCATTACTTTGCCAAATGTGTCTAACCTTTACTGCCAGTCTTAGCAACAAAAGAGAAAAAGATTCATGTCTTCTCTCTCGGTGTGAGCCAAGACGGATGGTCACCATCATTATTTCTGCTGTCAGCTGCTCAGAGCCTCACCGTGTGTTGCTATTGGTGTCCCTACAGAGAAGCAGCAGTTCCCCTTCCACAGCTGTGATGTCAGAATAGATGGAGAGTGCTTCATGGTGTCTCCAGAAGCTGATACATACTATGGAGCCAAGAATCACTGCCAGGTATAAGACAGAGGTGCGCAATATCTTTTGTGGGACTGGGACGCCATGCATTGCTACTACCACCTAGATCAGTGGTTCTCAACCTGTAGGTCGGCATGCACAGGGGGGTCTTTGGGGGGGGTCCCCAGATGACAATTTAAGGACATTTAAGACCTCTTTAATACCTAAAAAAAAAAGATCATTACTGAATTCAAAGTAATCAACAAACTATAACATAGTCCAAATTGTCAAATAACTCAACTCAACTACAATAGAGGGTATGCGCGTGACATCATCATCGTACCTGGAAGTTATGCGGGATCGCCTGCTGAGTGGCAAAAAACTACTTTCTTGCCTTGACAGCCCATACATCCAAAAAGAAAAGTCCTATCTGATTGCATTAAACAACGTTAAACAACTCACTTTGCCACTTGATTTGCCATTCACCTTACGCATGCGCATACCTTCTATATCAAGTGCTTATCAGGGTGGGTCCCCAGTTCAAATTATTAATCTTTTGGGGGGTCGCGGTCTGAAAAGGTTGAGAACCACTGACTAAATTAGTGTGTTTAGAAAGAGTACACTGCTTTTTTCAACAACAAAAAAATCCCTCCCTTTTTTTTAACCCCCAGGAACGAGGTGGTATTCTTGCACAGATTCACAACCAGAAGGTGCAAGACATTTTGGCTTTCTATCTTTGCCAGCTGGAGGGCAGCAATGAGGTCACCAACTCAGACTTTGAGACACGCAACTTCTGGATTGGTACAATTGATTATATCTTGTCACCATTGTTCTCCAAATATAATAAGCCATTTGGAATTGTATTAGTGTGGTTGCTATTAGGCAACACACTATTGTGATAGGTCAAAGAACTTAAAGCTAAAGTGAACCTGTTTTTTTTAGCCTTTTGACTGAAATTATCTGGGCTGTAAGGCCATATATCTTGGACAATATAATGTCCAATCAGACAGCATTGGTCATGCTTGATGCTTCACTTGACATTACAATATATAATGTAAATGGTCAGCGTCAGTGCAACTACACTTGCAATTTCCCTGAATTGCACCTATCTAGTTTTATAATACTATCCAGAAAAGTATTCCCTCCCATAACAGAAATAACAAACCAATCAATGTGGTCATACGAAAAGTTTGTATTTCTGCCCCCCTCAGGTCTTACATACAAACCTCTGAAAGACTCATTTCGATGGGATACCGGAGAGATTGCTGGATTCAGTAGCTTTGCCTTTGGACAACCTGACAACCAGGGGTGAGAGACAAATTCACAAACTGACAGACTGCACTACATGCTGCAGCGCCATGTATCCATTCTCATAAAAAATGTATGTGGCAGACATCTTTTCTTTTTCTAGAGCAGGAATAGTGAAGAGAAAGTAAAGTAGGTATTAGGAAGTACGCATTCCTGTGAAGCTTAATTATCTATCGGCATCTGCTGCAGCACAGCACATTGTGTAGAACAGGGGTTTTCAAAGTGGGTGACGGGGCACCCTGGGGTGCCGCGGCGGCAGTCCAGGGGTGCCGCGAGATCAATTGATAATATTTGGAATTTATTTAGTATCTTTTTAAACTTGAAGTACAAAGTTATTTTCAGTCAGTTCTAAACAAAATGGCTATTATCTCAACGTTTTCCTCACAACATAATCACTAAGATATCGTCACTGTCGGGCAGAAACCTCGTATTATCGTACCAAATTTCAAATGTGTACGTCTTTTGGTAAAGCAAAGCCCTGCTTCATCATACAATACTGTCGCACAAAACTAGTGAAAACAGCCGATCTACAAGCACACAACGCCTCGCGATGCGAGGCGTTGTGTGCTTGTAGATCTACTGTTTTCACTAGTTTAGTACATTTTATAGATAATAAATACAAAACGAACGGTTTTGGACATACAAGGTTGCCACCCGACGACGACGATATGCTATAAATATAAGGTGCTGGGAGTGAAAATTATAATGTAGGGGTGCCTCGGATTAAAACAATATTTATGGGGTGCCCTGAGACAAAAAAGGTTTGGGAACCCCTGATGTAGAAGAATAATCCTTGCAAGAGACTGCAGTTGAGGTGGCAGTGTCTCAGGAGGAATCAGAATATCCCTGGTCCAACCTCCTCGACTCCTCCAAACTTAAGACCAACCTGAGAGAGAGAAAAATAGTGAGGCAGAGAGTGGGTGTGGGGACGTGCTGGGCTCCTGATTCAGCCCGGGAAAAAGAGTTGTAGAGGCCCTCATTGCGCGCTATAGAGAGAGATCCCTCTCTATAGCACTGCTGCTACTCACAGATTTGCCATTTCAGATCATGGCAAGTGACAAGCCAGTGGGCCAATTACATGAGTTATATTTCGTCATTATCAGGTGGAAACCTTGTATATAACCATTTTAAAAATTATTTAAACTAGTGAAAACACTACTTTTGTGCGACAGCCTTGTATGATGAAGCAGGGCTTTGCTTTGCGAAAAAATTTACACATTTGAAACTTTGAGATACGAGGTTTCTGCCCGACAGTGACGATTTACTTTGTTGGCTGCCCAGCCCCAAAATGGAACATTTTCTTTTTATTTTTTTCCCTAAATTGTCCCGCTTTTCCCAATGGCCAGCACGTCCCTGAGGGAGAGAGAGAGAGAGAGAGAGAGGGAAAGAGAGCCTTGCTTACTTCACAAATGCACTTATTTTATGGTTATGGTTTTATGGTCATTTCTGGTGAATGAATATCATAAGTAAAATGAGACCATTATTTTGTATTTATATGGATTTATATGGTGGATACAGCTTCTGTAGCAGGTTTTCTTTCTATACAATATTTGACATATATGCCCCAGTTTCTCAATGATTAATTTTACACCTACACCTAATAGTTTAAACTTTGTTTTCAATATTCTGCACGTTCCATAGATTTAAATTGAAGTCTGTTTCAGTCGATCGTGTGTCCGACCCCTTTTCCCTTTTTAGTTTGCGCAGAAATTGCACAATAGACAGCGCCTTTTCTTTATAACATACACTTAACTATACTCTTTCTGGAATGAACAAGATCGTACATGTATCATAGTTTGATAATCTCCTGAAGTGCAGCTTGGAGGTTGAGCTGCAATCATTAATTACACCACTAGATGTCTCTCTCTCTCTCTCTCTCTCTCTCTCTCTCTCTCTCTCTCTCCTCTCTCTCTCTCTCTCTCTCTCTGTCCGTCTCTCACTCTCTCAAACACACACACACACACACACACACACACACACACACACACACACACACACACACACACACACACACACACACACACACACACACACACACACACACACACACACACACACTTTCTCACACTCCTCTCTTTCGGTCTAGATTTGGGAACTGTGTAGAACTGCAGGCATCAAGTGCCTTCAACTGGAACGACCAGCGTTGTAAAACACGGAACCGATACATCTGCCAATATGGTAAGGTTCCTCTGGGAATTACTCAATGAAACTGTTGAGGAGGCAAAGGAAGGACCCTATATGTTTTGGAGAGTTTTATGGCCAATTAAAGTGCAAAATGAAGTGACTACAATCAGTGAAGCCAGCGATGTTTAACGCATATAGTCCATCTCTGTGAAAATAGATGAGGATTAATTGGCAAACAGTACAGATTTCACAGGAGGTGCAAATTTTACATAATTTTACATAGCCTGGGGTGCACATTGGAAAGGGGAAATACTTCCCAATCCCTGTGTGCCTCAGGGTGTACACACATGGTTTTATTGTATCTTTACTAATAAGTTGTTGTTTGCTATAAGAATGCATTGGTTGGGGGTATATGTATTATGTTGCTTTCTTTTATGGCTAACACCATGAGCAATTGGGGTGTTTACAGGCCCCAGTGAGTTGGTTGAAGACAAGGTTGTGACAGTTACAAATACCGGTAAATGAGCATTCCTATCATCATTGCTCCTTCAAATGAGAAATCCATCAGTCTCTACAATAATTTGAGCTCTTGTACTACACAGAGAATGAACACAATTTTCTGTATTGATTAAGTTGTAAGTTGCAAATTGCATCTCACAGCCATGTATGGATTACATTCTGTGCATTGCCAATCCAACTTTACCTATAGGCTACATCAATTTCAATTTGTCTTTCCTTTACCGTCACCCATCAATTCATCATTAAAGGGATATTTCAATTTCAAAAACAAATTGGGTCATTCTATCGTCTACTCAGGCTGTTGGGAGCACCCCAGACAGAGTGAGTAGACGAAAGAGACAATTAAAAAAAAAGATAATGCCATGTTTACTTCCCTTGGACAACATCAACCGGTTCTAAATGTTACACAGTAGCATACTCAGTGTTCATTTATCGATTTTATAAATTCAACCAAATGGACGTTTACATTATTTTGTGCACTCTCAGAGTTAAATTATGACTGAGGATTTTACCGCGTAAGCCTGTGAATTACACACCTCTCTCCATTTTTGGGGCTGATGTCCGATTAATGGTGGTGCTCCTTCTTGTTTGAAGTCCGGTAAAACACTCACCTACCACCACAGAGGTCTGCTCCAACCAATAGAGGGTTAGGGTATGCATAAAGTTATTGGCAAATCGAGTGGCAATGTGAGTGGCAAAGTGAGTTTAGCTTCGTTTAACATCGTTTAATGCAATAAGATTGGACTTTTCCGTTTGGATGTATGGGCTGTCAAGGCCAGAAAGTAGTTTTTTGCCACTCAGTAGGCGTTCCCGCATAACTTCCGTGTATGGTGATGATGTAACGTGCATACCCTACAATACAATTGGCAAAGTTTGCGGGTGGGAAGTCGGCAGGATACTGTATCCTTGTCACTGCACTAAAGCGACTTCTACTGGTTGGTCAGGATGCTATTTCAGTGGGGAACTACAAACCTCTGCATCATCTGTATGTGTTACAAACTCCAAGCTTTCAGATGAAAAGAAGCTGCTGCATGGCGACTCTGTAGCATTCAGGGATTGGACCCTCTTTAGTCCTGAGGTGAAGGTCCATTATGTCACAGAGGTCCCATTTCACAGGTTCTGCTTGTGCCTACGCACCCTTCGTAGAACACGGCCTACCCACCCTTCCCGAGGCATTGCACTTTGAAGGGTGCACCCTGTGACTTGATACGCAGGATGTGTGTATATGGGGAGGCATGTGGTTAACTACACCATCTCCAGACCAATATTAGGGTTGGCATTGCAATGACAGGGACCTCAGTAATCATGGGGAATTGGCATCGACTGAATTGTGGTTCATTGTTGGCTGTAGGCCTTAAAGTCCATGTCGTTCTGTTCTCACTTTCCCTGTTCAGGAATACCGTATCACCGGTTTTTGCCAGTTTTAATCCACTTTCTTGAATTGACAAATCTATTGGTCACTGTGGCATCTTTTAGAGACCTACTAAATTACATAGCACCCCTCAGTATGCTCCTCGGGGATGTTTCAGGTCTGCCTTTCAAACCTTTTTTAAATGTATTCGGTTGTTAGAGTGGCTCGAGCGAGCTCCCTTTCACAAATTGGCTGTTGTTCCAGGCTGTTCAGACTTATTGCTTATTGCTATAGTGTTACTTCCGGCACATGCTGTATTGAAGCTTTCTTTGGTGTGTCCAAACAATGAGTGCATTTCAGTTTCTAACATCAAAAATTGACGTAGGACTGTTAAATGCTGCTGGGAGTACACAAAGCGGTGAATCCCACAGGAGATCTTAATACAGTGTTTATGTATGTGCATTTATAAAGGAGAGAGAGACACAGCCAGGGGTGTCACAAAGGGGGGGGGGGGGGGGGGGGGGTTAGTGGGACTGAGTGGAGGGGCCTGGAATTATTTTATATACTGTAGCTATTGAAGAATAGCAGATCTACAAGCTCACAGCAGTGCCGCGCTGCGAGCTTGTAGATCTGCTATTTTTCGTGAAAATGTGTGCTAATATTTGAATATATGTACTTTTGAAGCGAACATTTGTAACTCAAATTTTGCTTCTGGGGGGTCCCTGGAACTAAATATTTTGAGATGGGGGTCCGTGGCCAAATATATATAATTTTGGGGGTCCTTCACATGAAAAAGTAGAGCACCACTAACATAGAAACATAGGTTTTAAAAAAAAACCTTAGAAGGATTTGAAATATTCAGACTCCGCACAAATGTTCACGATTTTTCAAAAATAGCAGATCTACAAGCTCACAGCGAGCTTGTAGATCTGCTATTCTTCAATAGTTAAAGCACAACATGTGAATGTATCCTTGTACCCAGGGCCCAGAATTTGTTGTGACACCCCTGGACACAGCCCATTTATTTAAATGAGGCACTCAGTCTGAATCAATGGCACTTTGTGCTTATGGTGAGGAGCCTTTTAGTGATCGATACGTCAGCTCTGTAGTGGTTTGCAGGGTTTAAACACACACAATCAATCACACATACCAATTACATTGTTCAGTGTGATTGAGTTTGTGGCAGCTTTTGTTTGATTTTGTTTCGGAGTGTCTTTGCAGGTGTCGGCTCTGTCATATTGTATTGACCATCCAGAGCTGTTTGAATGGGTTCAGTTTTAATACTAATGACATCTACTATAATCTACTATGCAACTAGGCTTTTGAAGCGCATACTCTCTCTCTCTTCTACACGTCAGCATTCAGTAAATGGCAACTTTTCTATTCTTTCCAGAGAGAGAAGAGCTCTTTTGTTGCCCCGGGATCATTAAGAACATAGTCAAGACAGGGCCAAGGCATTCCATTATTTTGTCCAGGCAGGATTGATTGATTGATTGAAGAATTTATTAGAAGTTTGCAATAGAAAAAAGTACAGTTTCATGACAGTACAAATCACTGGTACAAGGTCAACTAAAAGGAGATCCTAGAAAGCCGAGGCTTATTTCCACAGGAACCACACTTTAAGTATCTCATATAACATTGAAAGACAGACGGATAGAACATAGTACTTTATCTAGGATAATATCAGTTTCAAAAGCATAACATCAAATACAAAGGCAGAGAAAAGAATAATAAAAGGGGGGGGGGGGGGCATGGGGGCTTAGTCTATTTACAAGTCACGGGTAGCAGCTGTCTGAAGGTGACTTTTCATACCAATTTTGAAGGAGGCTAGGGATTTGCTCTCCTTTAGGGCTTGAGGAAGGGCGTTCCACATGTTGATGGTGTAGCAGCTGGAGAACGAGTTAGAGCCTTGTTTAGTGTTAAATCTACGTTGATGATGATTAGTGGAGCTGCCTCTGGTGTTGTGGTCGTGAACATCCTTGACCTTTAAGAAGTAGTTTGTCAGGTACATGGGAATCTTGGAGGTGTATTGTATCTTGTACACCAGGCCCATTGCAAGATGCTGTACTCTGTCAGCTACTTTGAGCCATCCCACGCTTTCGTGGTGATGATCGGTAAGGTGGGTCAGAGGAGGGAGACCAAGCACAACACTAATTAGTTTGTTTTGGGCTGTTTGAAGCTTTAACTTTAAGGCGGCTGGGGCGTCGCGATACCAGACAAGGACTCCGTAATCAATGAGGGGCCCAATAAGAGCACCTCCTAGTGTCTTTCGGGATTTAGTATTGATCAGCGGGGCAACCCTTTGCAAGAAGCGAATTCGTTGGTTGACTTTATTGATTACCTTGGTGGTCATTTTTTCACTGGATAGGTTAGCCTCCAGGATGCAACCCAGGTAGCAGATGTATAACCTGCAAGGAGGTTATTGGACAAAGACAACCCGGCTATATAAGCTGGACATGCGGTCCACATCAATCATTCTTTACACAAAGCCCTTCAAATAAAAGCAAAGTTTCATTGAGCAACAAAGGGTGAGATGGAAGGACTGATTAATGGCACTCACAGGAGTCATTTCAAGCCTGCATCACTGGGTTTGGTTAATTGGCAATAAAATGATAAGTGGAAATCATCCAGCCTGAAGGAGGCACACACCTATGCACATCTAGAATGTGTGTGTGTGTGTGTGTGTGTGTGTGTGTGTGTGTGTGTGTGTGTGTGTGTGTGTGTGTGTGTGTGTGTGTGTGTGTGTGTGTGTGTGTGTGTGTGTGTGTGCGTGCGTGCGTGTCCGAGTGCGTGCGTGTGCATGCGTGTACGTGCATGTACTGTACTGTATGTATGTATATGTGTGTGTATGTGTTTTATTTATTTATATATTTATTTATATACTAACTTAACAACTTACCGGTATGTGGTTTAGTTTACCCTACATAATGTGTCCATATCCAAATTATGCAGAATTGATATTCCATCATATGACACACATGAGCTTCTAGATCTGCTATTTTTGATGCAGGACACCATCAGTGGTGAGACTTACTTTCAGGTATGGTCGAAACAAAACTCTCACCTAATATCATCATGATATTTTAGCGGCACAGTAAGTTGCTGCTTAGTTGCTGCTAAGTTACAGAGTGGAGTCAACACAAGGCAAATGTTTTTTTGATTCCTGATTGATAGTCCAATCAGAGATCCAGCTACTTCGCAACATTTGAAATGCATAAATCAAATGTCTGAATTAACTGGTTAAGTGAGCAGACAGGTTGGGTTTAAATTGAAGCAAAATGACATAGGATTATTGCTCACCCTTCTAGCAACTATTCATCTGAATTTCTCAAGCAGATCTTTGTCATAATTAATAACTATGATGATTACCTATGTCAAGTCATATCCAAATAGAGCTTAATGATGACAAGGGATGTATGATATGAATCCCAATGTTTATTCACTCTTCATATCTAGTCCAAATGTGATTAAGATATTGACTTGTGTGTGTGTGTGTGTGTGTGTGTGTGTGTGTGTGTGTGTGTGTGTGTGTGTGTGTGTGTGTGTGTGTGTGTGTGTGTGTGTGTGTGTGTGTGTGTGTGTGTGTGTGTGTGTGCGCGTGCGCGCGCGCGCGTGCGTGCGTGCGTGCGCACGTGTCCGAGTGCGTGCGTGTGCATGCGTGTACGTGCATGTACTGTACTGTATGTATGTATATGTGTGTGTATGTGTTTTATTTATTTATCTATTTATTTATATACTAACTTAACAACTTACCGGTATGTGGTTTAGTTTACCCTACATAATGTGTCCATATCCAAATTATGCAGAATTGATATTCCATCATATGACACACATGAGCTTCTAGATCTGCTATTTTTGATGCAGGACACCATCAGTGGTGAGACTTACTTTCAGGTATGGTCGAAACAAAACTCTCACCTAATATCATCATGATATTTTAGTGGCACAGTAAGTTGCTGCTTAGTTGCTGCTAAGTTACAGAGTGGAGTCAACACAAGGCAAATGTTTTTTTTACTCATTCATAATAATAAACATTGTATCAATCCTTATCGTAAGTTATCTGACTGAACTGATTGATAGTCCAATCAGAGATCCAGCTACTTCGCAACATTTGAAATGCATAAATCAAATGTCTGAATTAACTGGTTAAGTGAGCAGACAGGTTGGGTTTAAATTGAAGCAAAATGACATAGAATTATTGCTCACCCTTCTAGCAACTATTCATCTGAATTTCTCAAGCAGATCTTTGTCATAATTAATAACTATGATGATTACCTATGTCAAGTCATATCCAAATAGAGCTTAATGATGACAAGGGATGTATGATATGAATCCCAATGTTTACTCACTCTTCATATCTAGTCCAAATGTGATTAAGATATTGACTTTTGTGTGTGTGTGTGTGTGTGTGTGTGTGTGTGTGTGTGTGTGTGTGTGTGTGTGTGTGTGTGTGTGTGTGTGTGTGTGCGCGTGTGTGTGTGCGTGTGTGCGTGTGTGTGTGCGTGCGTGCGTGCGTGCGTGCGTGCGTGCGTGCGTGCGTGCGTGCGTGCGTGACGTGTGTGTGTGCATGGACAGCTCCAGAGCATATAGCCCAGTGGGAACTGGGTCGGTGATGGACATGGATCAGAAGATAGGACTACAGCACTGGATGGATTTTGTGATAGGGTGAAGCTTTATTATGTCAAATCAATGTACCATATTTAAGTGTTAATAGGTCTTTCTTTGCATTTAGTCATACTGTGCAACATTCATTTTTGGTGCCTTTTTGGCGACAGCTCTGGTCCATGTATGTCGCTAGAACTGTGATATCCAGAATTCAATTTGAAGCAAAATCATGGACGTACCACTCCAAAACAAAAGCTGCAGGGTCCTATCGCTGAGTATATTATGGAAAGCAGTATGTATTCATTTTAAAATGTTTAAATAAATGCATTTAATTAAAAAGGTTACACCGTATGACTTGAACATGTAAATGGTCAAAAAGAGAAAAATATGGATTTCATACAACAAACGCTAATTGCATCTCAATCTCTTGTTTTCTCTTTTTTGCCAAGAAAGAAGCTAAATATGTTCTTCTTTAAGGTATTTTGAGTGCCCACAATATATCTAAAGTATGATTTTGTTTAGTTTTTACTTCTCTGATTTATTTCTTGCCAACTGAGTGATAATGTACAAAAGGCAAGCTATCCCAGATTCCCAACCTGTCTTAATAACAGCAGGTGAGTGTCTCCTGCAAAATAGCTTTGATATACTTTTTGGGGATATCCTTGGACATGAAGAAAGGCTTTATATTCATCAGACTTTATTAAAAATCTTGAATACTAAACCGCACCTTTCTTGTATTGGTGATTTACATAGTTAACATACTACAATTATGGGAATCTCTTAAACGGCTATGAAAGTAAATTAGAATTAGAAAAGAATGTCCTCTTACACTGCTGCTGATATTGAGTGAGTGAGGGAGTATATTGTGGAATATGGGTCAGGTCAATGTTTACCTGCTGTGCATTTAAGGAGCAACTTTGAGGCGCCTCCAGGTGACAAAACAGTACGCATGAAGTGATTTCTGTGGACAGAGGAAGAGCGGGTTGAGGCGTCTGGCAGATCTTGGGAAAGAAGAACAGACAGACGGACAAAGGAGGCACAGACTGTGAAATAAAGATTACCCAGACCTCCAGTGTTGCAGTGGAATGATGCAACTCAACACAACAAATAGAGAGGTGCGCTCAGTAGAGGGCCAAACTCCACTAGCATGCCCTACCTCCCTCCATTTTTCTGTCACTGGCATACAGTATAATGGAAAAAAATGTATAAAGTATAATGTTTTGGGGCTGTGCTCCTATAAGACTTTCTGACAAACTGCATTTACAAACATGCATTTCAGTGCTGATTTAGACCAGTAACATTGTCAAGTGCAACAGAGTCAAATGCAAAACAATTTAGCACAACACATAACCTAAGAGTTCAGCACCATGGACAGCGATCATGTTATTTTAGAACCCACTTCAACCGATTATGTTGGAAATGTATTACATGTGATGAGCCCAGCCTGACATGCCAGGGACCCATGCAGTCCTAACCTCGCCTACCAGGCTTTCTGAGAAAAAGCCTGGTGTTCGTTCACAACAGGCCGTTTGGTTTCCGCCTAGAGCGCGGAAACCACTAGAAGAAGCGGTGTCACTTTGATTTGGTTCCCTCCGTTTGTTTCCCCAATACCTATTAAAATGCTCGAGTGGCCTAGTGTAGTCTTGCCAGTCGCTAAAAGTTGGACTAAAATATGCATATACCAAACGTTTTTTTTTCAAAAGCAAAACTACTCTGCATCAAGGAGTTTATTAGGTAGGCCCTAAAAGTGTGTCCTTGAGCGCAGGGGAATATTTTGGGTTAAAACTGAATCCGGTTTGATCTTTCTGGCAAATTGTAGTCCTTTGAGTATACAACGTGACGTTTTGTGGTTTCCGCTCCAGACCGGTTACAAACCCGAAAAGTGAAGTGATCCCAGACTAATGCAGTCCTAACATGAAATGAAGGCTGAGGGGCAGCCACTCCCTCAGGCCCCCCTCCATTTATTATGATGTAACCTGTATAGACAGGCTATATGGAGACTAATCTCTGAAGACAGATCCTCCAATTTATTTTTTTGAATGGATACCCAGATTGTGAACACATTGTATTATGGCATGTTGTCAGTACTAGAACAAACATGTGCAACTCTCCCAGCTCAAATGTTTGTATAGGTCCCTCACTCAATTCTGAACAGATTTCTTACATCCAGAGAGCCTCCCATCTACAAGTGGCCCCTGACTGGTGCATGGATTCCAAGCCATCATGTTGTATATGCTCCTCTTATATTCATACAGTAAGTCACCTTGCAACCGTGGGGCTGGCATAAAAAGCGATAGCCCTGGTTAATTAACAAAAATTACAGTTCTTGAAGAAGTGAAAAATATTTGGAAATTGAGGTTGTTGCCTGCTGTCCGTGTGCACAAGAAGTATGATACTGATTGGCCAAGTAGTTAGAATACCTTAGCTCTGACGCACGCATACAGACACAAACAGACATGGGTGAAGGTAATATCTGTGCCTGATATACTGTAATAATGACAATATCACAGCAGAGTAGCAGAGAAAGACAAACACTTGCATGTTTCTAATGAACTCCGTGAGTTAGTCACTAGTAAAACTGTCTGTGTGTTTGGATTTGGTAGTATGCTTCTTAGAAATACCCTCAGACCTGGTGCTAGCATTGCTTCCTGCTGGTCTCATGGTGCCCTCTGATAAGCTGGCGCTGTAGAGGGGTTCAGAATGGAGCTTGTGCCAGTGGAATTAGCTTCCATTGTCATGGTAATGACAGTGATACTCCTGCCCCCGTCCAACTCAGACCAGCTATTGTATGGAAACAGGAATGCAATTTCTTCTTGCTGCAGCAAGCGGAAGCCGGATGACAATCCTCTGTGAGAGTGAAAGGTCCCTAAATGACTCCCCATTCAGCTGAGTCTGAAGGGCCAGTAGCCAATTAAAGAGGGAGCTGTGGAACAGTGGCACCCCAAAGACCTCGGGCTTTCTCTGCACGCACATTAAGGACTGCACACACACATACATTATACACACACTCCTACACACATTAAGGACTACACCACACACACGCACGCACGCACGCACGCACGCACGCACGCACACACGCACGCACGCACACACACACACACACACACATTTATGCCCCATCAGCCCTTTTCCCCTTCACTTAAAAACATATCTAAGCCTTTTTTCTGACAGAGCAGATTCTCTCTCAGCATTGTAGTTGCTGTATAACTCAATCGCTGAGTTTTATCCAGCACAAAATGTGTACTGCAGACACATAAATATGAGTTAATGATTTAAACATCTGTAAACTTTGGATTTGGAGATTTTTGTGAAGTTTCTTTTTATGAAACACTGTCAAACACTTTGTTATGATTAAATTCGTTGGTGCTGTTTACATTCATGGCAGTATAGGAAACAGCAGGTTGGAACTTTTTAGACACCACTTGCTTTACAACACGATGCTTGAAAAATAGCGGCACATTTGTTTAAAGCAGTGCCACTGATGATAATCACCTCCCACAATGATACTGATTACTGAATTTCGCTTCTGACTATATTCTTGATTGCCTTTACTCAAGGCAGGTTCCTTTCCAGCTATCATATTTTCCCCTTTCCCCTTTCTATGCCACACACATTCTTGAGCTTCTTTAACAATTTTAAACCAATATTTGCTTTGTTGTTCCTGTCTGTATTCTTGGCCCACTCCTTTTTTTGTCATGGTATCAATTAGTGCTGCCATCATGTCTTTGGGGCTGTTTGGAGTTGGCATAGCCATTTTCATGAATGTACCATTCACCTGGTTCCTGGCAAGCAAATCTGTTGCTACAGTATTATCCGTATTTGTCCTAGCTTTGTCTTATCTATATTCTTAACTCTTAGCTTTATTAGCACTATTAGGCTATTGTTTTTGTTGAGGTTGCACAATATTTTTCATTTTGCTGCTTGTACCTGTATGAGTAGTGACAAATATACCTTCTTGATTTAAGCAGTCACCTGGACTGAGTCATACTAACTAATTGGACTGTTGTGAATGGATAAATCAGACATCCCCAAAACACACACTCGGGTAATTTGCCACTGGATGGAGTGTACTGAAAATGAGCATAAGGTAGCGATACCTGATTTACCTGTTACCTGGTAGAGGTAAAACAAACCAAACTTTTTATTTTTATTTTACCGACACCAGTGTCAGACATATGAGGAGATTTGATTGCTGTTTGTGATCATCAATAACGAGACCCAGTAGAGTCTGATTAATAAAATAAACATAATTATTCTGAACATAAACTTATGTAGCTTACATTTTAATTCAAATGGGGGGGCATATTCAGCAGCAATATCTGGAGTTACTTATTACACATACAAGGACATCATTTGCTGCTGAGCATATGCACCAGTAGCTGAAAACACCAAGTGAAAAACATATATTAATCTATTAAGACGGAAATGGGCTTTGACTCAAGCTTTCATCCCCTTCTTAATGGAAATAAGGTCCTTATCGGTTCAGACAGCAGTTAGTTACCCAAAGGCTGCAATCAGTAGCCTATTAGAGCCCTTAAAATCTCACATGGGAGGAGGGTGAATTCACATGTCTGTGAGGTTGCCACTGGTACTTTGCACCAATCACGAAGGGACTAAGCAGCACAGTAGTCTCTATTTTCACACATTGGTATCAGGGATTCATTTGAACATGCATCACCTGCCTCCTTTAAAAAGTATGAAGATTTTCATTGGCATTTTCCTTTAGAATTGTGTTTGAAAGTAGGAAATACGTTTAGGCCATTCAAAGAGCCTCAAAGATGGGGTTGAATTATCTTTTTTTTTTTCAAGGCGCATTTTTCAGTTGTTTTTCAGCTCCCTAAAGCATTTGCATAAAACAAACTAAAGGTTTATGAGGAGGAAAGGGAGTCATCAGACACCACTGACCAATAAGAACCGAGTCGGATGTTATCCTAACCAACATTCTGTCTATTCAGAGAGAGACAGTGAACGTTCAACTGAGCTCTACTCAGGATTATCGTAAGATCCCTTATCTGCACTGTGTTCCCCTGTCTCCTCTCTCTCTCTGATTCTCTCTCTCCCTCTCTTCTCTCACCTGCTTTGTCTTTCTTTCTCATTTTCCCTTTTCAGCACACTCAGTGCTGAGCAGCGCACAGCATTTGGATGCAAGATGAACTTTGATAAGAGTTAATGAGAAAGCGGCATTGTGTTGGGACAGAATGGCCCTGGCTGCACTCGAGAGCCTCCTCACTAGGCAATGGACCAAAGAGAGGACGCCCACTCTAGACTGATAGAGGAGAAGGTAGGGAGTAAACTTTATAAATTGCCCTTTTGAAACAGGAGTTGCTGTAAAATAAAAGCATTAAAATATAGTAAAATAAAATAAAAACTAATAAAATGACTGAATATAATGAAAGGTCACAACACACACACACACACACACACACACACACACACACACACACACACACACACACACACACACACACACACACACACACACACACACACACACACACACACACACACACACACAGCAAAATGATAACTCAATTCATCATCAAGACATACAAAACATAGACTACTAACGGTACGTACAATACATTACATTACATGTAGAGTCTTTATCTACAGTATAGCCTAATACTGTGACGCAACTGGGTTGACTTGAGTCAGACACGTGCACATATTAATTCAATGTCCAGAGCAAGTTGTATCTCTTTGGATATGCCAATCCTTTGTTTGACCATTGGCAAAGCAAGCTCTTCAAAAGCTCTTTCTTTCCACCATTCACATCTGTAAAGTTAACTAAAAAAAATCACTTATGTAAAATACATTGAACACCGGTAGCAACACATGGCATGACATGGCACAGTCAAAAACTGTGTGGCCTTCGCCCATTGCACACCACGGCATCACTCTCCGCCAGGTATGAATTAAGGCCTGTCCATACTTTGACCGAAACCGCCGTTTTCGGTCAAAAGGTCCTTTTCTACCATAAAATTATATCCCTCGGGACTTCTGAAAAGCATTGGACCGAACGAGAGATCGGAAATTTGCACGTCGGAAAACACAACTCACCGAACATTTCGGTCGAAGTATGGAGACCCTCACATGATTAACATGATGCCATCGTCAGTATTGAGGGAGGTTGCTGTCAGTATCATCACAGCCACAACCTATGCACCATTCATTTAAATAAAATAAAACATGTTATTTTATTTTGGCTCCAACAGACCTATACACTGCTGTACATTGTGAGAAGAGAGGAGAGTGCTTTGTTTGTATGCTTTTCTAATTCGTCATCATGCGCGTGCACGCACGTGCGTCCATGCGCGTGCACATAACGTTTTCGCTGGCTTAAAACGGGTCTGCACGGCAGCAGAAATAACCTTAGACCAGTGGTTCTCAACCAATAATTTGATGACCGAATCATCAGCCAAACTTCCCGTGCAAAATAGCTCTGATAACTGATATTTCCAATTAATTAATCCATTTTCAAATCTTATATTACCATCTGCTGTTAGTCATGCTCATTTCAGCACGGCTGGCGAGCCTATTTCAACCAATTGCTGGGTCAGAACGACCTGAAAATATAATATCAACTGACTTGACTTGAGAGAAGTGTGGGCACTCCGTACCCCCGCGTTCCCCCCCCCACTACATCCCTGGATACAATCAAGGGTTCTTGACAAAGGGGCTGAATGTGTTCTTTCAACCATCTCCATGACATGCATTTGACCACGAAAACTATAGCCTGGTCACTTATTATAGTAGAGGGTAAGCTTAGCTGCTAATTGGAATCAAGGCTTTGTTTTGTTTAAACTGTGTGAAGAGGTTTAGGCATTCAGCTCATTAAACAAAAAAAAAAGATATTTATGCTTCTCTTCAAACCACTGATTAGAGGTTTTTATCTTCAAGGACAGGGGGAGGAATGGAAAGGACATAGAGTGGAATATGCTGTTTATGATAGAGGGGAGAGAGGCGGGAGTGAATTTAGCCACATGGTGGAATAAAAAAAGTGGCCATCAAATGTTGGGTGCTAGCAAATGAGACCGTAGTGTAAGAAAATGAGCAGGGGCTAGTGTGTTGAAAGACAAAAACAGGAGGTAAATTTAAGCAAATGAATAGCTATGCACTATATCTGCACTATGTCCCCGTTTCCTCGTTTCCTCTCTCTCTCTCTCTCTCTCTGATTCTCTCTCTCCCTCTCTTCTCTCACCTGCTTTGTAGTAGAAGTAGTAAATCTTTATTCGGTCCATTTAAAAGAGCAAAAAATAAATATATATATATACATACACTAGTGCATAGTGGTACCGAAAACGTGTAGGCTGAAGGCAAGGCTTATTTTGCCTACCCTTTTTGAAGAATAAAAGAAACGGTTTTAAAATACATTTAGTGCTGGGCACTGTGAGCAGCGTACAGCATTTGGATGGAAATGAGACCGTAGGGTAAGAAAATGAGCAGAGGCTAAGTGTGTTGAAAGACAAAAACAGGAGAGAAATTTAAGCAAATGAATAGCTAGATGATGTTGAGTAGGAGCGCAATCACAGAATTATGACTGTGGGGAATCAGGACAGGAGAGACTGAAGACTGTATATAACAAGGAAGACAATTACCAGTCTGTTCAGAAGCTGTTTAATACAGGGGAGTAGAGGCACATCCACTGATGAGAGTGCTCCCTAACGCTGAGGGGAAGAAATAAAATAGGAACGAGGTAAAGAAGTGAAATATCTTGAGAAGGGTGCTGATAAATGAATGAACGGAGAGGAGGGGCAAGGAGAGGGCTTCTCAAGGATGTCATATCTTAATTGAAAATGACAGCTTCAATTAAAAATGCAATCATTCTGTCCGTTTTCTAATTAAAAGTGAAACGGATGATAGTTTTGTCTCATTAACTTCAAAGAGTGGTGCAGCATGACAGGAGGGGAGTTCATCATTTGCTGAGAGGAAGAGTAACCAGAAGAAAAGAAATGGTGCCAAGAAGCAGAGGAATAATTTCCTGTGTGAGGATATACCTTCCAATCAGCTCCAATGACATACTGTCAGGGAGAGAGAGAGAGAGAGAGAGAGAGAGAGAGAGAGAGAGAGAGAGAGAGAGAGAGAGAGAGGGAGAGGGAGAGAGAGAGAGAGAGATAAGTGGATTACATTGGTTAATTAAGCAATAATAGCCAAGGCACAGTGAGATGCTGTGCATTGGTGTCATGGGTCTATAATGCAAAGTGCATGACTAGTATTACATGCAAAACCACTGTCTCCTGGTCATCGGTGCTTTTACCGTGCAGCAGCTACTCAAAATTATTTTTTATATAGAATTTGTCAAAAGAAAAAGAAAACTGTACAGTAGTGTCTGATGTGGCTACTGACAGTAAACTAAACCAAGCTAACTTGTTAACAAAGCTGACAATACCTGATATATTATAACCCTATGGACAATACCTACATTATCACAAAAATAATTTACCAGTTAGCATATTAGTTGTATAATAGTATAACATTTTAAATATTTTTCTGGAAACAAAATATGACCATGTTATACTATGATGAAAGCCTATTATTTGGGGGCAAATGACCGGTCTCTCAGGCCCTCACAGACTACTAGTGGCCCTCACAGACTTCTAGTTGGCCCTCACAGACTTCTAGTGGGCCCTCACAGACTACTAGGGGCCCTCACAGACTTCTAGTGGGCCCTCACAGACTACTAGTTGCCCTCAAAGACTACTAGGGGCCCTCACAGACTTCTAGTGGGCCCTTATTTCATTCAAATGGCTAACGATGCAAATAATCTTCTTGACCCATGCAGCCAGTCAGTCATACAAAGCATAGAGTTACTGTATACTGAGACCTGCATCCCCCCGGACCATAGCTGCACTGTCTGCAAAGAACTGTACAAATTACACATTGACCTTTACAGCCACATGAAAACCCATGGTAACGAAGAGGTTGAATTAATAATGTGCGAGTGTGTGTGTGTGTGTGTGTGTGTGTGTGTGTGTGTGTGTGTGTGTGTGTGTGTGTGTGTGTGTGTGTGTGTGTGTGTGTGCGTGCGTGCGTGCGTGCGTGCGTGCGTGCGTGCGTGCGTGCGTGCGTGCGTGCGTGCGTGCGTGCGTGCGTGCGTGCGTGCGTGCGTGCGTGCGTGCGTGCGTGCGTGTCTGTGTGTACACATCAGACACACACACTGCACGTCACGCACACGCAAGCGCGCACACACACACACACACACACGTATGCACAAGTATGCACCTGTAGATAGAAATGTCACACACGCCTGGCCCTATAGACATAAATGTCACGCTCCACACAATTATCGACATGCTGTAGCCTTACCCGGATTGATCACAACAAAGAGAAAGGGAAACATTAGGATGTGGAAATAAAGCTACATTTGAATAATAGTATGTACGTTCATAATAAAAAGAATGATAAACTCTTTTGACATGCATGAATTCCATCACGTGATAATGATGCATCAGTATAGTTTTAAGGGGTTTGTTTGATTGATTGATTGATTGATTGATCAATTGAATACTTTATTAGAAGTTTTCTATTAGAGAAAAATCACACCCGTGTGAAGTGGAGCTGTGTGTGTGTGTGTGTGTGTGTGTGTGTGTGTGTGTGTGTGTGTGTGTGTGTGGATCATGTGTACCGATTTTTGTGACATTTGAAGAAAATATGTAGGAAAAGGAGCAAAAAGTGTGTTTTGGAGAAAATTCAAGATGGCGGAAAATCTATCATGGCGCAAATGGGCGTGGCCTATATGGGGAGATGCGTCATGGCCCAAGGAATCCAGGGAAAAAATATTTTTTTTATTTTCCGACCTACGGTTCAAGAGTTACAGGCCAAAACGTAAAGTGGGGTGTTATGGCGCCACCATGCGGCCAAATGACACAATTATTTTTTATTTAATCCTTGAAATCATTATGAACCTCCTCTCCAAGTCTTGAAACTCTAGCCCCTATGGTTTGCGAGAGACAAATAATTGAATGTGAGTTTTTGCGATTCCCATAATAAGTCAATGGGGAAAATTAATTCACTAATAAATTAATATCAATTAAACTATAGAACCTTTCTCTTAGAAAAGTAATAGCCCACGATTCCCGAGTAAGCCGGTCGATTTGACATATGGCGCGAGTGTGTGGTGGCAAAACTGTGGGACTAGTGGCGTGCCGAAGTTTAGGAAGTTCAGGCTACATACACACACACACACACACACAGACAGACAGACAGACAGACCCACACAGCCACGTATAGGGAGCCTGTGCTTCACACAGCTCCAAAAAGAGAGAGAGAGAGAGAGAGAGAGAGAGAGAGAGAGAGAGAGAGAGAGAAAGACAGACAGACAGAGGGAATGGGAAGAGCACAACACAGCTGTTGTAGACCACATACATTATAGGAGCACAGTACATGCCGTGCACATCATTGTTTGAACTCCAGTTGAAAATCCTATTGACATTAAAAAAAGATGCATTTTGGGCTTTAACCGTAACAGTTCATTTCAGAACGTCTCTGTATACAACTAACAATTTGTAGAAACAGCAGGGTAAAAACATTACACGAAAAAATAAACACTAGCCTACT
The DNA here is from genome assembly GCF_963921795.1 of Nannobrachium achirus. NCBI lineage: Eukaryota > Metazoa > Chordata > Actinopteri > Myctophiformes > Myctophidae > Nannobrachium > Nannobrachium achirus. The sequence goes on along the minus strand of NC_137816.1, from coordinate 9,878,893 downwards.
TCACATGAGCAAACCACTGGTCATTAATTACAGTTTTACATCTGTGCATGTGTACCGGTATGTGTGCCTCTGCATGCATGTGCAAGTCAGGCAGCCAAGTATGCTTTTGAGAACAAGCCACCTTTCCATTAACATGTTTAGTGCTGGAAGGTTTAGAGAGCTAAGGTCTTCACTAAACAATCAGCCACTTGGAACCTAAAAAGACAGACAATTAATGTGCGAGGTTGGCAGCAAATTGGTCTTCCAGGACTATAAATGTCTTCCACCCACTTAGAAAAACAATTTTCCTGCTTATTAAATGAGCTTCGACATCCCCCCATTCCCCTTCACTGTTAACCGTCCTCCTCTTGGAGAGATGAGATAGAGTAAATGAATTGAGGGGGATGACCATGCAAATCTTCTAGTAATGATGTGTCAGTAGAGTGTGTGCGTGCGTGTCTGTGGCGTGCGTGCGCGTGTATGTGAATGTGCATTGTGCACCCTACTGTATGTGTGAATGACTCGTAAGAATCTCTGCCACGCCCCATAATCACTTTACCCATACATTCAGCCTTTATTTATCTGTGCTTTGATATCAGATGTATTTGTTTTCATCTTCATATGTTTCTGTTCTGATTTCTATCAAGCTTTCTATTTCTATGATTTCTATAGTTGTATGATGGTATCACATGCCGGAAATTTACGATCTTCAAGCTCAGAATTCGTCACATCACAACAGACAAATTTGATTGGCCGGAGTATTTTAATCGCAACCAGATGACCCGAGTCCAGAGGATTATGAGTCAGCGCTTATTATGGGAGAGGAAAGCAAAAGAGCTAAATAGAATGTTAACCAGGTTTCATGCTCTTGTCCTTCTATGAGAAAATGTAATCTCTCTTCTAACTACTTACCAGGCACCTGTTTCTTGGCTGAGTACACAATTAGTGTTCATTTGTATGCGAGAGCTGGCGAGAACTTCTGGGAACTCATATTAGTGTTAATTTAACTCTGAGTGAAACTAAAGATCTAAGGGTTCATGTTCATGTCTAAGTTACATTCTTTTCTAATTCTAATGTCTAAGTTTAGATTTTTCTGTGCTTTTTTCTTGTCCAACATATCAAAAGATTGGAAGTTGTTGTTAGGCTTAGGCAGCCAGTGTTAACATCTGTTAGTGATTTACACATCATTATTGTCCTACATCATTCTCATATTACATTCAATTGTGGCTGTCATCCGTGCCTTCATCACCCTCCCGTCTCAACTACTGTAATGGAGTCCCGTTCAGGGTACCTAGTAAAGCCCTGATCACAGCTGCCAGGGTTCTCACCCACCCCAAACCCTGGCAGCACATCACCCTCATCCACCTACACAGGCTTCCATTTAAATTCCACATCACATACAAACACCTCCTCCTCACCTATAAATCTCTTCATGCCCTTGCCTCCAGTACTTGTCTCATCTCCTCCATCAACATCCTCACAGAATATGGTCCTCGGATACAGGTCTCCTCTCCGCACCTGTACCAGCTTGCAGTTGCAATCTTTTCAGCTTCAGAGCTTTCAGCGTGTCAGTCCCCACCGTCCGGAACTCACTCCTGACAGAGATTCGAAATGACAACCTTGTGACAACCAGAACCGATTCATGCATGTCCTACATGCTGCACTAAAGTGATTCTGAGTTATGGGTTCTGATCAGGTGAATGCATGCGTAGCATGTGTGGTGGAATATTTTCTTCTACCAAAGATTCTTGAATAGAGACAGCTGTGTGTCAAGGAGCATTAATTGTCATAGTGCAGAAAACAACAACCCACAGTGGACTAAAACTTCTTTCTAAAAGTCCTGACTGACTGTTTGACCATGCAGCACCTACCAGTATGCTGTGACAACACGTGTGCCCCTGTCACTGTCAGGCAGAAACCATGTACCGGTATATCTAAAGTGTTACTTTTCAGGAAATGGAAAAAGGAACCTGTGTTCCAGTAGTTATTATTTAGTTACAGATTTCACAATCAAAAAAATAGCTGATCTACAAGCTCACAACGCGTTGCATTGTGACATGTTGTGAGCTTGTACATTGGCTTTTGCTCATTTTGCGTGACACCATAGTATGACGAAGAAGGGTATTCATTTACTACAAAAATAATAATAATAATTGAAATATGGACATACGGTTTATGCTGGACAGCAACGATATCTGTTGGAGAAAGAGAATATCTCTAATGGCTATCGTGTTGAGTGTTATAGTTGAAGTACATGTGGAGGCATTTGGTCAAATGGGGTACTACTACTGGCTATGTACTGTACCACTTATGATCAACCTATCTGCTGCCATTTTCACCTATACCCCAGTACTGCAGCAAGCAAGAGAAAAATCTCAATCAGTTTCACACACACACACACACACACACACACACACACACACACACGCACGCACGCGCGCACACACGCACACACACACACACACACGCACGCACGCACGCACACACAGCTCAGACCCAAAGTCAAGCCCTGTCCAACTCAGTTTGCAAGCCCAGTGCTGGAACGTAATGAGGTTTTCACACTGAGACACTCAGGCTAGAGAGAGTGGCACACACACACACACACACACACACACACACACACACGCACTCACATGACACGCACACACACACACACACACACACACATTCTCAATGATAGCACTCAATGATAATGTATGAGCTGTCTTTGCTGCTCCACGGTGGAAGGGAAGTGAGCACTGGTGCATTTAAAAAGAAGATTATCATGTCAAGATCCAGGAATGCCTCTTTTAACGTTCATTTTCAGCCTGCTTGTTTGACTGAGTTTTAGCAAGGCTCTGCGATGTCTGTCTGGCCTGTATGGCTGCAGGTTAGCATGCTGTTTGTTAACTAAAATGAATATGGATCAATAAATCCATAACCAGAAGAATTATTTCACACCGAAATAAGACTCAGAGCCAGGCAGCCCAGGACTATATCATAAATTGTTGTTTCCAAGGTGCTGCTGGAAATGCATAAAACATACACAAAAGCATAATGAATTCCTTTGGATACAAAGAATAGTTTGCTTCCAAAGACACAGAGCATGAGATCAGTGGGAGATCTGGCCTGCGACTCCACTTGGCATTAAATTACGGTTCGCAGTATAGGTCTTACACAGAGTACGAGGGATGCATGAGAACAAGTAAATGAGGGGCTTGAGATATCACTCCAGCTTTGATCAGTGTGTGTTTCAATTTCAGCTCCAGCAGAATAATGAAACAAATAAAACATTTCTTTCATTCCCAACAGCCACTAAAAATATACAATTTGAACATTATTTTCAGTCCCCCTCACATAGCAGGCATCATGTTTAGAAGCTCAAAAGCTACTGCATGTACACAGTCAGGGGTGTCGCACCAAATTCTGCATGGGCCCCTGGTATAAGGATTCACTGCGGGGCCCCTGTGCTTTAACCATTGAAAAATAGCAGATATACAAGCTCACAGCGCGGCACCGAGTGCCGCGCTGCGAGCTTGTAGATCTGCTATTTTTGAAAAATCATGAAAATCTTTGAATATTTCAAATCCTTCTGAGGTTTTTTGAAAAACCTATGTTTCTATGTCAGTGGAGCTCAAACCTTTTCATGTGAAGGACACCCAAAATCGTATGTATTTGGCCACAGAACCCCATCTCAAAATATTGAGTTCCAGGGACCCCCCAGAAGCAAAATTTGAGTTACAAATGTTCGCTTAAAAAATACATATATTCAAAGATTTGCACACATTTTCACAACTTTTCAAAAATAGCAGATCTACAAGCTCGCAGCGCGGCACTCGGTGCCGCGCTGTGAGCTTGTATATCTGCTATTTTTCAATAGCTAAAGTATAAAATAATTAAGGCCCCTCCACCACCTTGGGCCCTAGTGACTCAGTCCCACTTTCCTACCCCTTGTGACGCCCCTGTGTACAGTAACTCCCAAATCCATCTCCTGCTGTGTATTTCTCTGCATTATTTCATCTGCTCCTCACTCTGACTAACCTTTGTTTGTCTGCCGTCTCTCTCCCGCTGTACCGTTTCCTTGCCTAGCCTTTCCTAGTGCTCTGTCTCTGTCTCATCCCTCCCCCCCTCTGTCTCTGTTTGGGTTTGTCAATCCACTAGACTGCATCAAGTGGAGATCTGCTCCACTACCTCTGACTCTCTCCCCCCCTCTCTCTCTCTGTCTGACAGACAGACAGACAGACAGACAGACAGACAGACAGACAGACAGACAGACAGACAGACAGACAGACAGACAGACAGACAGACCTTATTAACAGTGAAAATATTATTATGTGGCACACGTTTTGATGCTTTCCAATACAAATAAAGAAGAAAAATCACACCCGTGTGAACTGAGCGGTGGTTTCTAGATCTATGAATTCTGTCACCTCCCCCCCGCCCATCCCCCCCCCTCCCTGTGTGTGTGTGTGTGTGTGTGTGTGTGTGTGCGTGTGTGTGGGGCCTGGCCTGAACAACAGCGCCCCTCCCTTAACATGTGTGGTCAGAAAAGGTACTACACCACAGGCTTGAGGCTACATACAGACCCACATACAAACATACATACCTACACACACGGCCACGCTATGGAGACGGTGTGACCACCGCTCAAAAATAAACACACTATGCATTCATATGCACAGGAGCTGAGATTCTTATCTGGGATCATTATTGTGTATAGGCCCTTATCCTAGAAGTAAAATGTGCTGGATTGCAGTTTGCCCTTGGGTTACGTGTGATGTTAAGAGGGAATGATCATTTTGGTGTGGAATGGTTATTGTCTCATTCTGTTAAAGAAGCTAATTAAACTTTCATGGAAGCCTCTTCTCCGTGGTCAGGAAGAATAAACACCCTTCAGTACTCTCTAATCAAGCCAGTTGCCAAATATCACACAGGGAAAACAACAATTAGGCAGCACACATAATTCAGATTCAGTTGGATAGATTTCAGGTGTAACAAATTGTTAACAACAATAATTGTGGGCTCGCTGAAAGCGAGCACACGTATGTTATCTTTATTATTTATCTATCAAGTTGTACAGTACAAAGGCAGGGCCCTTAGCCAATGAGGTGCAGCCCATACATGGTATTACATGCGAGCCCACACTGTTTTGTAGGAACAGTATTTCTAGTTGTAAATAAGATTCGAATAATGAAATCATTGTTTTGATACTGATCAGACCTGTTATAAAAACTGCTTTGTCTTGTCTGCTTTGTGTCTCATTCCAAGACAAGAGTCCAGTCTTTAATGAGTTTCTTTGTGAGTTTAGTGAGACAGTAATCAGTATACCTGCCCTAGTCTCTTTATCTCTCAAGCTTAATTGACCGATCGCTATGCCCCTCCTAAAGCCGTCCTTGCCCAATGCCACGTTTAGCGACAGGTTACTAAGGCGGGTGCCTTGGCAAGCTGCCATGGCGGCGTGCAGCAATAGCACCCAGCTGCAGACTATACAAACGTCCAGGAAGAAAACAATAGCCTATACTAAAGTCAGATTAACATACAGTACACAAGTGTTACCAGTTATATTTTCTCATGAAGTGCTCCTAAATTATTCCCGTGGGTTTGAGTAGGTCAGTGCAATCCGTTCTGTTTTTGTTTCAGTGTTAGTTACACGGAAGCGAGTGGGTGGGACGTTCGCGAACGAATCGAGTCTTTTGAACGGCTCTTTGAAATGAACGATATGATTCGGTTCACAGTAGGGAGCCGTTCCTTTCTATGAACAGTGGTGGGAAAAGTACTACCTTTCTTTACTTAGGTAAACATATCAATACTGCAATCAAGTTGGACTGTTATTAATGTAGAGTAAAAGTAAAATAGTATTGGTATCAAAATGTACTTAAAGTACCAATATTAGAACGTAGGCTACTCATTATGCAGAATGTCCTGTTTCACAGGTTTTCTAATGAGTAAAATGTAGAAAAATCATTTGCAAATAGCTGATCTACAAGCTCACAATGCATTGCAACATGACACATTGTGAGCTTGTAGATCACCTATTTTCAAATGCCAGAAATGTATCCAATGGCCAAAATGTACAGGCCTATTTGGGTGGAAGTGATTTACAATCATAATCAAAATCTACAAAGTAACCAGTAACTAAAATGAGCCAGTCTTTTGAACGGCTCTTTGAAAGGAACGGATCTCAGAGATCTGGTTCACTTCAAAGAACCATAAATCCCATCTCTATCTAGCAGCCAGACTAGCGGTACACCGATGCGCGGCGCCATGGCAGCTTGCCAAGTCAGCTGCGTTAGTAACCTGTTGCTAACTTGGCATTGGACAAGGACGGCTTTAGGAGGGGCATAGCGATCGGCTAATTACACTGTTTGTTTGTACGGTACTTCCTTGTTTGTGTGTGTCTGTGAGTCTAATTACACTTTCATTGTGCATGCGTGTGTGTGTGTGTGTGTGTGTGTGTGTGTGTGTGTGTATGTGTGTGTGTGTGTGTGTGTGTGTATGTGAGTGTGAGTGTGAGTGTGCGTGCGTGTGTGTGTGTGTGTGTGTGTGTGTGTGTGTGTGCGTGCGTGCGTGCGCGTGTGTGTGAGCGAGAGAAAGAGATAATGTGTGTTGCATGCATTTGTCAATATTCTGTTTACGATAAGAGTTACCGGTAATTCAAGCATTGTTTCTTTCCCCCCTGTTTCAATTATGTTTTCATCACTGTTAGGAGAAATATGGTGTACTTTGTTGAATTGATGTGTTTTTAATAACTGCATAGATTAAGGTAGAATGTTTTTGGAAATCCAAAATTGAGAGAATGAAGTTGATACTCATGCTTTTTAGTAGATTCATTCAACTGGATTTGCAGGCTACTATAATACGCAGCATTACTGTAAATCCAGCCCTTTATTGCCCTGATCAGAGCAATGGTCACAGAGTTATGGCCATTTGAAGTTCTAAACACTGCTGTAGTGCCCCATACATATATGTGTGCAATTTAGTTTTTTTTTTTTGTGGCTGTGACTATATTCATGGCAGACCCCTGAACAGCTTTTGTTTGGTGTGGATTGGAGCAACAGTGAGCTGTGGCCCCAACATGGCCCCCGGGCCCTGACTATTCTGATGGCAGACCTAAGGCTGTCACAATTATTACATAATCGTCTAATCGCAATTATTTGATATAATCGCAATTATTTTGTGATAATCGTCATAATCGTTTACATGTTGAAAATGTTTATATACTGTATGTTCAAACATAAAAAAAAATAGTGAAAATAGCAGATCTACAAGCTCACAACATGAGCTTGTAAATATTATGACATTGTTATTTTTAAAGTGTAAAGTTGTCAAATATGTCTGTCATTTCTTTGTTTGTATATTTAGGTTATGTGTCATATCTGCCATGTGCAACTTCAAAGCCTACAAGCCAAACAGAAATGTGATCGTCAACGGCAAAAACACGATTAAATCGTTAATCGCAATTATTTGAGTGAAAATTTATCGTCATGTAAAATGTCATAATCGTGACAGCCCTAGGCAGACCCCTGAAAAGTGTTCGTGCCAAGTTTGGTGCGGATGGGATCAGCGGTGCACCTGCAGGTCCAGATGTTATGTTTGTGACCTCCACGGTCCACCCACCCTCCAGGCAATTTGAATATAAAGTAGGATACAACAGAGGACAATAATATAATGAGAGGATAAGAGTGAAGAATAAAAATAGAATGGGAATGTGCGTCCCTTTGCCTCGTAAGGTTGGGGTATTCTGACCCTGATCTGGATGTTCCGTCGTTTGATTGATTGATTGATTGATTGAAGACTTTATTAGAAGTTTGCATAGGAAAAGGTACAGTTTCATGACAGTACAGTTCACTGGTACACGGTCAACTAAAAGGAGATCCTTGTAAGCTTTTTGGCTTATTTACACAGGAAACCTTTATGTATCTCACATAACACTAAATGACATACGGATAGAACACAGTACTATGCAGTCGATATCGTAAGGAAAAAAACAAAAACTGTACAAAAAATATATAGATATTTACAATAGAAGGGTCAGAGGGTAAGGCTAGGCTAGGTTTATTTTTACCAGTTACGAGCGGCTGCCGCCTGTAATTCAGGGCGCTTTTAAAGAATGTTAGGGATTGGCACTCCTTTAAGGCCTTCGCTAAGGCGTTCCACATTTTGGTGGTATAGCAGGAGAACGAGTTTGACCATTTTGTTTGAGTTGACTCTGGGTTGAATGGGATCTGTGGCGCTGCCTCTGGTGTTGTAATTGTGACCATCCTTGACGTTTTTAAAGTATTTTGTCAGGTACATTGGTAGTGGTGTAGTGTATCTTGTACACCAGGCCCATTGCAAGATGCTGTACTCTGTCATCTACTCTGAGCCACCCCACGCTTGACTGATGAGTAGTGGTGACTCGTGAGGTGAGCATGAAAAGGAAGGTTAAGCAGGACCCTACTTAGTTTGTTTTGGGCTGTTTGGAGCCTTGTTTTTAGGGCCTTTGGGGCGTTGCGATACCTTACGTGGACTATAGTCAAAGAGGGGCTGAATGATTGCACCAGCTATGGTCTTCAGTGTGTTGAAATTGACCATCGGGGCAATCCTCTGTAGGAAACGAGTTGGTTGGTTGATTTTTTGGAGCGCTGTCTCCTCACAGCTAGAAGGTCTTGGGTTCAATTCTCGCTGGGGACACTGTGGGCGCTGGGGGTGTGTTCTCTCCTCCACGTCATCAGTGTCCATACCCTAGGTGGGGTTGGCTAAAGAGCCTTTCTGTGTGGAGTTTGCATGTTCTCCCTGTGTCCTTTGGGGTATGTACACAAAAAATATGCAGTAATCCTGGTCCTGGTCTCTACCGTATACTGTTTCCCCCCTGGTCAGCTTGGGTTGCTTTCTTTTAGATGGTTATAAAATGTAAGTGCTTTTTTTAAACTTTTTAAAATGAGTGGGTATCGTCCTAATTCTGCCCTGCAGGCATTGTTTGATGTTTTCAATACAGAGCCTTGTCTAGAACTTTACATTCACACGAATAATCATTCATGAATAGAACTGCAGTATGGTTCGAACTGCTTGTTAATGGTTGATTATTAAAGGACAACTTTAGTTTTTTACAACAAGGGTTCATATTTTAGATTGTAATTAGAGAAAAGAAAAGGTGAGTGTTAAAATGTTTTCATTTGCTTCGTTCTCTTTGTTTATCACGTTTAGCATGCTAAAATGTGGGGCATGCGTACGCATGGGGGCATGCGTACAAGTGGCTAAATATGTCTTTTTAGACACAATAAGCCAGCAGTTTCTTTATTGCTATTTACAGTAACACTTCTAGCCCCCATAAGTCACATCCAACCATGAAAGGTTGAGTTGTATCTTGGGAATTGACTTATTCTGTGTAAAATGACATATTTAGCCACTTGTATGCATGCCCCCAACCACTGAAATAAGAATCTCTAAAACAATAGAAAGAAGTAAATGAAATACTTTTAACACTCATATTTTATATTCTTTAATTACAATCTAAAATATGAACCCTTGTTGTAAAAAACTAAAGTTGTCCTTTAAGGGGCCATTGTGTGCTACAGTACACACCAGTAAGACGCCCTAAGGGCGCACATGGGTGCGTGCACATGGGCGCGTGCACATTGGCACGTGCACGCATCCGCATGGGTGACAGCAGACTGCTGGCCGAGCACTGGCACTTTGGCATGAGATCAACTTTCCCTCTGCGTCCTAAAATAAATATTGTTACTTTGGCTACAGTGTGTGTGGCCGCTTCTTTGTCTTTTAAAGACTATCTGTGCCAAATGCCCAAATGGCTCCAAGGTAGCTGTGCCCTGATTTTGTATGTTTTTCTTTGCTATGCAATGAAAAAATGTTTTTTTTAATATTTTAGTTGTGATTCAGTGGCAAAAATAATTTTGTCAATCAGACAAATGGTTCCAGAGATAGAGCTGTTTGAATGAAAAAGTGTCCATCCACTAGAATGGACACACATTTTCTCAATCAGCTAAACGAGGGAGCCAACACACAAACAGAGAAAACCATCTCTCTGATCTCAGGTCATTTTGACATCTTAAAAAAAAAATAATAATAAATGAAAAAAAAAAAAAAAAAAAATCTATACAAAAAACACAAAAGACGTCAAAGACGTCATTGGCACTGAGGCCCATTGAAAAAAAGACGTCAAGAGACGTCATTGGCATTGAATGAGTTGTTAATGGGATCAACTTTGACCAAAAAAATGCACAGACCTGGTTGGTTGTTTAAGTTGGCCAAATATGGCGATAGCTGTCGTCTGACATCATAGATGTTGAATGTCATAGACCACATGAGACTGACTGACACAATATGTCCATATATGGGCATTCCCAGATATGGGCTTAATGTTGATGACATCAGGGATCTCCATAAATGGGCATAAAAGGGACGGAATTCATTTGCAAGTGTTACTCGCGTTGCGGTTGGTTGTTTAAGTTGGACAAAATGTGGCCATATTTTCCCAAATATGGATGAACTGGGATGAGGTGTCATGCACTGTGACGCAGATGGGCTTATGACATCAGGGATCTCCATATATGGGCATAAATGGGACAAGGACGTAATTCATTTGCAACATCATTGTGATGTGCTGGGATGAGGTGATGTCTGAACAGGTCAGCTATATCCTTCTGCTGAGCTGGGATGAGGTGTCATTGTGATGTCAGAGTGACAGACAGACAGACAGACAGACAGACAGACAGACAGACAGACAGACAGACAGACAGACAGACAGACAGCATCATGATCACAGCATCATGACCAGGCATGTGCACACATAGACATCAAAGGGGGCTTGAGCCCCTGCCCTTTTATTGGTCTATAAAAAGTGCCCTCTCCCGACCATGATTGCAGTTTTTGCTACAGTGAAAGAAATGCAAATGCCCTCTTTCCATGCCATACCTGAAGGCAGAATCCTGAACTTGAAAGCAGCATCTTATGCAGCATCTTATGTTGAAATCAAGCATCAAAAATAGCCAACCTCCAAGCTCATAACGCGTTGCAGCGCGACGCGTTGTGAGCTTGAAGGTCTGCTATTTTTGATGTTTTCACCAAAAGGCCCTTTTCGAAATTTCACCCCCTGCCTCTCTAACATTCTCTGCACGTCCCTGATCATGAACCTCTTATTCGACAGTGGAAAAGCTAATTGATGTAGTACATGGAGAATTCTTTCTTTGATGTGATGGTCAAAATCCACCCACAACTCAGAGATATAGCTTGATGGAGATGGCATGCTAAAGGATCTCCTCGCCGATTTTCAGCCTATCTTCATATATTTGGTCATCATTTTGCTCAGAATTGGACGATTTCTGTCATCTATCACTTTAGAAGGAGAGGAGTTCAGAGAGAGAGAGGAGGGGAGAGAGAGCACAAGCTCTCATGATGCGTTTGATGATCCATTAGTTGAGACTAGAGTGCATCATGACATTCAGCCCAGGGCGGGACGTTATTATTGATTACGGTATTTGGAGTCCACTCAAAATTCATAAATACGTAGCTGCAAATTGAGGGAGATGGTATGTAATGGACGAACTGCACTCAAAACTGAAATTGTGCTTCTTAACGGCTTCGGGTTAAATCATTAACTTATTTGTTTTTTTGTCTTGTGCCCCCTGACTTTTAAGTTATTTTACCATTGTGGCCCCCTGCCTAATCTAGTTGAATACATCAATGTCAGAAACATTGTCCCTTACCTTTTAATCAATCAAAATATCTATAGGCTATATTGTAATTAGCAACTGGATTCCTCAAATCATCTCTGTCCTCAAAAGCACAAGGGCAGGTCTTGTAGTTTGAGAACACAACAGCATCACAAAGCAATAAGCAATCTTTCTTATCTGCAGTAAATGTCCTTGGCTGGTCTTCCCCAACCTTGCTTCCTGTTGTCATTTTAACAGCAGCGCCTTGGAAGTTATTATCAAGTAAGATTGGCATTCGCTTACATTATGAAATATAAGTGTTGACAAACAGCTTTTCAGTCTTTCTAGTCCTCGTTGAGGAAATAAGACTAGAGCGTGTTGGCTAGAATGCACTGATCAAATCTGATTGGTTGATAAGTGTGATATACAGGTTCATGGTTCATAGATACTGTATTAAGCATGGCTAAGATGTCGTAAAACAAAATGAAACCAACAACAAAATGACAACATTTAAGGTGAACGTTGATCTGTAGGCATTATTACGTTGGATAGAGCAACGTGTCCAAGGGGAAGAATCCTCATAAAGAGGACGAAAGGGTAACAGAGGATTTTGGGGGGTCTGTCTCAGGAGTCGGGAGAGACTCAGTGTAGTAGCATATATCTTTTTAGGAGCGGCTAGATTTCACTAAAAAAGACTAGTTGATCCACCTTAAGGTCAGTCCACTAAGAAAAAAAAAACAGGTTATCTCATAAGCTTGCTAGCTCATTCGCTTTTGGGAATAGTTCGGGTTTAAACCAGATGTTTAAGGTGAGCTCATGGATATCACACAGGAGATTTGCAAGCTCTGCAAGAGAGTTGCGCTGGTGAACCACCAACTTACACTTACATACGGTGTATACAGTAAGAGGTACAACTTCCTATATTCAAGTTATGGCTCCATCGAAGTACAAATAAGTACATATCATTTTCATAAATCAAAACCATATACATACGATAATATTAATTACTCTAATTGCGTAAGGGTCGGATGGTTTGCATTGAGCCTAACGGCTAGCAGAAGCTAATGTAAACAGGAAGGCCTGGTTTAGCGGTGACGTCATAATCGTATCCTTTTTTTTCACGGTCTCGTGTTGTTAGCCGAAGGTAAGGAAACCATTTCGCTCTGTCTATTAACCCAAATAAAAGCTTAAACAATGCTTTTATATAAAAGTCGATTAAAGTCGATAGGCAGGTACGTCCATAATGACATAGTCGACCTGAAAGTCGACCGGCGCTGATGTTGTTAAAAACTGTCTGGGGTGATCAGTAGAGGATAAATTGAGAATTATTTTATTTTTGTATTAAGGCCAATTCGGGGCCTTTGCACACATTTGGCCCTAAACTGCAGCCTGTGTATTAATCCATGCTTTCTTGTTCTGTCTCATTTGTGACCTTGACCTTTTGACCTTCAGGGCAGCCAACCATTTCTTTCCCCCCGAGTTTCATGAAAATGTGGCCATTCTTTCTCTATTGAGCCTTCACCTTGATTGTGACCTTTTCAATCCAAAACCTAATCATCTCTTCAGGGCAGCCTATTGATCATTCCAACCAAGTTTCATGAAAATGTGACCAACCATTCTCAAGTTATCTTGCTAACAAACAAACACACAGACAAACAAACACACAAACAAACTCTCATGCAACATTTCAGGCAGGGTAGAAAAACGAATCAGTCTATCATTAGTTAAACCAAACCTATACCCTGGTGTAAGCGAGGCCCATGTGTGTTTCACTGTTAGTGTTTTTGAGTGCCAGTGCGGTGTGAAATGAAGTCTCAGACATGGTGCTTTTCCAGTCTAAACCTCAGTCTCAGTGGGGCTGCTGTGTCCTCAGGTTTCGGCTCCACTCAGCCTTTGCTGCACAGATTCAGCTCACTGCCCTGGCACCCATCTGCATACTGTAGCCCCTCAACCCTTACATGTGCTTTAAGTTATACACACATGTGCACGCAATCACGCGTGCACACACGAAGACGCACGCGGACACACACAAACGCACGCACTTACACACACATACACCATGGGCAGCTTCTCCGTTGCCTGGGCAGACATTTCCAGCCCTGAGCTGCAGCCAAGTTCCTGTTGCTGTGGGGAAGCCAGCTGCAGACTCATGCAATCCCCCTGCCAGCTCTACAGCTAATGGAACAGTCCAGTGCTGCCCCTGTCTACCCCCCCCCCCCCACCTCCCCCCTGCCAAAGAAAAGCACTTGGTACATGCCATTGGTGCTGCTCTGGCTGGGTTGTCACCTATTCAGTAGTAAGAAGACGGCAGTTAGCCTAACATCAGCCTGCACATACACACAGACAGCAGTAACAACAGGGAGCAGTGAGCGCAGACGGAGGCAGATAGAGAGTTAAGAGAGTAGCAAGGAATCCTCCAGACATTCTTCCTCCTCCAGTCCTCATAGCCTCAGCCTCCCTACTGGTTTGGTGTCCCTGGTATGACCCTTTTTAAGAGTGAACACCGCAGCCCAAGATGTGAGTATTATTGACAGTGTTTAGTGTGTGTGTGTGTGTGTGTGTGTGTGTGTGTGTGTGTGTGTGTGTGTGTGTGTGTGTGTGTGTGTGTGTGTGTGTGTGTGTGTGTGTGTGTGTGTGTGTGTGTGCGTGCGTTTGTGTTTGCAGGGGGTTGTTCAAATTATGCTTGTGTCCGACAGAAATGATCTCAGTCTCGCATTTTATTTGTTTTATCATGAGGCTTTTGTTTTTGTCTGGCTGTTTGATTCCCCTTCACATATTCTTGTTTTCTCAGATTAGTTACTGCTTACTCTATCCTCCCCCTGGGAGTGCTTCACAGTATGTACTTGTCAATAGTCAGACAAGTATGGGGTGGAATTGTAGGGGAAAACACAAGAGAGTGATGTGTTGTGTGATGGACAGTAAAGTCTGCATTGTTAATTTAAGCATTTTAAACGTACACACGTAACCATACGGACCCTTACCCTTACGGGTAACACAATGTAGGCTGACTACTGTAGACGTTATACCTCTCAGAGTAGAAGAATAAAGCTCTCATATAGCGTCAGGCAAGTTATGCTCAGGTTCCCTCCCTCTGTGGGCAGCTCTACAGTAGGTTTGTGGACTGTAAAAAGCCTGAGTGTTACATTTAACTCTGATATATGGTACTCTGATAACAAAATAAAGGAACCAAATGGACAATTTTAGGTTCCATTTGTACACTCAGGATCACTTTGTAATTATCTTCTGGGGCATTGCACATGTCCTTGCACACTTTACAATCATATCAAAATGTATTATTTTATTAGTCTATTGAATTTATTTCAGTCACAAACTGGTTACTTAAAGGTCGCCTCTACATACATTATAATCACATTTGTAATGCATTATAATGCGCTTATAGGGCATTATAACACTCATTATAAATGTTTATAATCATGTAATACAACTTGTTATAAGTGCTGGGCATAATGCATTATAAACTCAGTGGAACAGCACATTATAACTACCTTAAATTAGCTCGAGTGTTATGAAACATTATTAGTGCATTATAATGCATTATGATGTGTTATAATGCATTATAAATGTGAAAATAATGACTAATAACTAAAGTGTTACCTGGTAGTTATAATGTGCTGTTGCACTGAGTTTATAATGCATTATGACCAAAACTTATAACACCTTATAAATGTTTGTATATGATTATAAAAATAGCGTGTGATATAATGCCCTATAAGTGCATTATTTATATTGTCTCTGTCTCTTGGGATGCAATAGTCCCTTCATAGAAAAGTCAAAGTAATATGCCAGCAAATAAATAAATAATAATAATCCACTGTAGGCTACTCAAGTAAATGTACTTAGTTACTACATTTGATGTGGTAAAAAACTAAAAGTGTGAAAACGAAAGCTTTCACTGTGCGCTATGGTATCCCAGCTGCAAGCCTCTGACCTAGGGTCATGCAAACTGTAAGAGATGTGAGGGGGGAGCAGATGGGAAGGTTGCATTATTAGACAGCAGCATGACACAGCGCTGTGTCTGTCAGCAAGAGGCACGCAGGCAGGTGGGCTATACTGTTACAACAACCTTGGACTAACTAGCCTCTCATGGGGACTGATTTATAGACTGTTCAGGACTAACGCACGAAGCTGTCGGCTGTACTTGATGGTGGAATTAACTTGCTGACCATTTCTCTTTTCTGACACCGTTACAACTTAATTGTTGTGTGATGGTTTGCCTCCGAGTCCAGAAAAACAAGCGTGTCATTTGTGATAACCTGCGAGCAGCTCTCGGTTTGCGCTAGGACATCTTGGACTGACGGACAGACCAACTGACTGGCAGACTGGCTTGTAAAATAGAATATTAACTGCGTGGTCCCTGCAAATAAAATAAAACATAGATATGTTTATATATATTTTTTTGTCATTAGGTACTATAATGAACATTCAGTAGGCCTATATATGAAGAGATGCTAATCATGAGAAGTAAGAAGTAATATTCTCCACATTGAGCACAAACCACCAGGGACGTGCTGGGCCCCTGATTCAGCCCGGGAAAAAGAATTGGAGAGGCCCTCATTGCGCGCTATAGAGAGAGATATAGTAGCTGCTGCTACTCAAAGATTTGCCATTTCAGATCATGACAAGTGACAAGCCAGTGGGCCAATTACATTAGTTATATTTCCTTGTTGTCGGGTGGAAACCTTGTATGTCCAAAACCGTTTGTTTTGTATTTATCATTTAAAAAATGATTTAAACTAGTGAAAACAGCAGATCTACAAGCACACAACGCCTCACACCGCGAGGCGTTGTGTGCTTGTAGATCGGCTGTTTTCACTACTTTTGTGCAAACAGTTTAATTTTTACTTTTGTGCAAACAGTTAAATTTTTTCCTAATGGCCGGCCTGGACCGGCCGGGAATGAATCGGCCGCTCGGGAGTTGTCCCGCTTTTCCCAATGGCCAGCACGTCGCTGCAAACCACTCTCCTCTTGTTTTGTTTTCCTGCTCTGGACAGCAGACAGAGCTGGGAGAGACGTCAGGAGTGATGTGATGCTGGGCGGCTGCATTGCTAACTACAGCATAAGCTGACAGCTCTGGCACACTCCCTCTGTTTCCCCAGCCAGCCTTCACAGGGTTTTTTATTTCATCTGTCACTTTGGCAACACTTTCTATTGAAGCCTATGTGTCTATAATGCATTATGAACATACTTATAAGGCATTGTAATCTGCTTTTAACACTTACAGTTCAATATAAGGGGTTCAATATCAGGGTTGTGAGCACTCATCTCATGAATACTAATAATATTTTATAACAATAGTCATAACACATTATAAAGCATTTTATAATTACTTATTTTAGTTTGTGTTTGTTTTGTGTTGTTTTTGTTGCAGACTGTAGGTTTAATGCTATTGTTAATACTAGTATTGCTTTTAATAAAGCAATAATACACCCCATGACCATGACCACTTATTGCTAAAAGCATAGTGCTAGAAGCATAGTGACTTAATCACACTATATGCTTTATAACAATGGTTGCAATGCATTATAAAAGTATCACAATGTACTATGAAATATGAGAATTACAATACACTGTGAACTTGGCCAAAAGTGATTGACCAACAATTATTAAATATTATGATACTTGACATAAATCCCTGTAATACATTGCTTAATAATGTGTTATGATTATTGTTATGCATTATGAGTGTACATAGTACACTTAATTGTGCATTCATCCTCTCAAACCCTCCACACCTTACATTCTACATTAAGCTCAGTAGCACACTCCGTACGCACACTGGCTTTACTTACTGATACATTTTGTCCACTTCATTCTCTAAAGGGGGTTTAGAAAGAATGCTTTCAGTATAATACCAACCTGTAAGACGCCTAAGGGCGAAAAACGAGCTCGCCCTAAAGGGCGAGGTCGCGCAGGACGGAATTTGCACAGGACGGAATTCATTTGTAAGTGTGATTTGAGTTGCGGTATTGTTTAAGTTGGACAAAATGTGGACAAAATATTTTCCCAGATATGGATATGACTGACGTCTGACAACATAGATGTCTGTATGTTATAGACCAGAGACTCACACAATATGTCCATATATGGGCATTCCAAGCTAGGCTTAATATTGATGACAACAGGGATCTCCATATATGGGCATACAAGGCCAGAATGTGATGTCACAATGTGAGGTCACAACAATGTGATGTCATAGGTCAATAGACATTGAGGTATTGACATTGAGAGGTTGAGGCGTCTCTGACGTTACTGATGTGTCACAATTACACCAGTAAGACTCTCTAATCGGGAGATAAGCAACCGTCAACTCAGCAACCTCATGGTGGCGCTAGAAGAGGGGAATGTGAGAAATCAGGGGCAGAGGTTGTGGCTTGCCAGCCAAGGAGTGTGTGTGCAAGGTTTGGCATGGTTGGGGGCAACGGTGCCAGAGATAAGAGGGCCAAAAGTGTGACGTGACGTGATGGACAGATGGAGGGAGTGACTGACTGACTGACTGACTGACAGCCGGTGGAGGTTTTCACAACAAATGAATTTCAGAATCTTCAAGGAAACAGACCAACTATCTATTGTAAATTGTTCTTGTGTTCAGGTTTTTCAGTTACTGATATATTTCTAAAAGAAAAAGACACAAGGATATAATGATACTTTGAAGTGATCAAATTGTTTTCTGTCAGAACGTAAGAATATGTAAAGCAGAACATTTGACAACATTGAGCACATCGTCTCTTATTTGTTTTCTGCAATAATGTAATGCCTATTATTCATACTCACCATGTTATTGTTCTATTATTATGACACATCGGTGACTTAATCTGCATATGAATGTATACTAGATTGCCTTTCTCGCATCAAGTTGTACAATTTTGAAAGTGAAAATATATGTGCATGCATCCACTTGTGTCTGGGGCCATATACTGTAGATAAGTGGTGGAAAAAGTATCAATATTGCAATGTAGAAATACTCTGTTACAAGTAAAAGTCCAGAATTCAAAAGGTACTTGAGTGTTGCTATCAAAATGTACCTAAAGTACCACAAGTCAAAGTACACAATGTGGTTTACGTGAAACACAATGTTAAAATAGCATATCTGTCGTGAGCTTGCAGATCGTCTATTTTCAAATAGCCTAGGTATAAAATAGGGCTAAAGCGGATTAATGTATGTTTTATATTATAATCATTTATATCTGAAAAGTAACTAGAAACTAAAGTTTTCAAATAACTGTAGTGGAGTAAAAGTCCAATATTTGGATCCGAGATGTATACTGGAGTAGAAGTAAAAGTATTTAAAACTGGAAATACTCAAGTTTAGTACAAATACCTAAAAAATGCACTTATGTACAGTACTTAATTAAATGTACCGTACTTAGTTACTTTACACCGCTGCTGTAGATTAGAATAGACAAGGCTGGTTACAAAAAATAAAAAATAAAGAAAAAGACAATGTAGATTATAGAATCTCCCACCATTTCCACATTCATCATTTTATGAAGTGTTTGTTCAGTCTGTCCGTCTGTCTGTCTTGAATGAATCATTGTTCCAGCTAACATGACGTTTAAAGTGGTGGACTAACTTCATTATATGTATCTTTTTGTCCATGCATGTAATTACACATACTGTTAGATTAACTCGTTCAGTGCGTACAGTTTAGCATGCAACTCTTGTTGGTTTGCTCAAGGGACAATATTATGGATTTGGGATTTATTATACTGTAGTTATGATTTCATGTGACCTCGGTGACCCGCTGATTCCCTTTTCTACAGTACCACTGACTCTGTCATCGTCTGTTTCCAAATGATTGCGACCATAGGTCGCAGTTTACTGTCAGAACTGGCACAGCTTGTCCGTATCCGTTCCTACGGGTAACGCCTGACACTGTGGTTCCCCTGACACATCACTGTGACATCACAGTGATGTCAGATACTCAGAGCAGGGATAACGCCTGACACTGTGGTTCCCCTGACACATCACTGTTACATCACAGTGATGTCAGATATCAGAGCAGGGATATCCATATATGGGCATAAACAGGTGACATCACAGTGGTGTGGCTGGTTCAGACAGGGATTTCCATGTATGGGCATAAAAGGGATTGTATTTTGTGATGTCATGGGAACCACTGCGAGTAGCTAACGGCTGCAGCTTGTGGGAAGGGGTCTGCAGGGGCCTGCAGACCCTGACGTCACCCAGGCCAACGACTTTACTGTCTCTAGTGGTTCGGGGCTTTCCCTGGGTAGTAAAACTGGACTGTAAAACTCTGTGGACCACATTTACGTCGGGTTCACTCCCATCCGACTTACAATGTCACGAAATCCATGTTGATCCATGTTGATCACATGACTATAGAGTAGACTAAATATGTTCCGTGATTGTTAGACAAAATCTGTAGGCGTACTTTGTTTTCCAAAAATCTGCCTCATGGTGGCACTAGAAGAGGCCCATGTGAAAAATGTGTGGCAGAGTTTCTGAATTTTGCATCCAGGGAGTGTGCGCGTTTGGCAGCGGCCGGGCCAACGGGGCCAGAGATTAGCTGGTAACAGACGAACAGGGTGCAGAACCAAGAGATTATCTTGGACCCTCACAGGTCTGTAACTCTGAGAGTTATGGACTGAGGCTCTTGAAAGTTTGAGAACCGCTGATCTAGGAATAAATTAAAATCCCATTAATAATAGTTAAAGTGCAGCTCCAAGTTAGTAAAATATTTGTACAGTAAGAGTATAAAACAGTCATGCAACATCAATTGAAGCATTACGAATATTATTGTAAATGAAATATCATGTGATAAATTACATGCCATCGGATTGGCATACAGTATAGACTGGCATACTCGCTGATACCGATAGCAGCATTTTAAGCAATATCAGCAGTTTTCCGATAATTCTTTATTTGATCATTCTTACACTAAATTCACACCAACAGTGGCAGTGATTTCTATAGTTCCACGCTATCGGAAAATGGGCATGTCCGAGCCGAGGTGTGAGTGCCAGCCTCGTAAATAAGAGAGCTGTGATCCAGTGAGAGCTCCTCTGCTCTGAGTGGCTGTAGACAGCATAGCTCTGCCTGGCAGGAGAGCTCACACACAGGCAGGAGAGGAATAGACACTCAATTTTACCGATTGAGATGGCCAGCTTGTTTGTAAAATGACCTACTGTATACATTGATTCCAGGCAAGAAATAGGCAATGCAGTTGCCAAATCTGGATTGATTTCACATCTAATTTAAAACTTTGTTATCAATATTTGGTACCTGCAGTCCGTTTCAAGTGTGTGAGCATTGTCTACACCAACCTCTGAGCTTCTGTCTGGCCACGCTGCAGCAGCGAAGTGCAAAATAGAACTTTTCTCAACTCTCTCTTTTCACTGGCTCCGCCTTCTGCTGAAGTGGGGAAAGCATAGACGATGAAATTAAGTGCTAATAATACAAATAATTGAAGAAAAAAAATACACATATGTGTGTGTGTGTGTGTGTGTGTGTGTGTGTGTGTGTGTGTGTGTGTGTGTGTGTGTGTGTGTGTGTGTGTGTGTGTGTGTGTGTGTGAAATAAAGATGTTGTTAAGCTAGGGTGTAGGGCTGGCTAGGTGGGTTAGCTTCACCATGGGTGCTTCGGTCAGGAAGCAATTGAAGAGGAGAGGATTCCATTTGTTATGGTTTTTGAGCGGTGGTCACACCGTCTCCATAGCGTGGCGGTGGTCACACCGTCTCCATAGCGTGGCCGTGTGTGTATCCGTGTATGTATGTGGGTGGGTGGGTCTGTATGTAGCCTAAGTACCCCTGGGTGACCAGAGAGGTGCTGTTGAGTATAGTCTGCCCTGAGCATCAACTGCAATACAGTGGCGGCCTGGATGGATGGATGGATGGATGGAGACCAGATAGGTGCTGTTGAGTCTGAGGTGCTGTTGAGTCTAGTCTGCCCTGAGCATCAACTGCAATACCAGTGGCGGCCTGAGTGACATGGATGGATGGCTCTCTCTCTCTCTCTCTCTCTCTCGCACGCAAGCAAGCACCCCCCCCCCCCCCCCATATTATTATTATTTTTATTATTATTATTATTATTACCCATATATATTTGTTTTGCTGTTGCACAGCCTCCACGACCACCACTCAGTTCACACGGGTGTGATTACAAATACAGGATAAATACAATCAAATATACATTCAACAATATAATTAATCATCATTAATAAACACTATAAGACATTCAAACATTATATTTACCAAACAATTCAATGACATTACAGGTATATACACCAACACATTCTCTACTGCTTAAAGGCTCACACAGGTAAAGTTAGCATTCACTCATAACCAATAAAGGCAACATAATGCAAAGAATGAGCAAATAGGAACACTGGACTCACTTCATCAACACATAACAGGCTTGGTTGTCCAAGGACACTGCTGCTACCAAGGAGAACTGAAGGCCTGACACTCAAACAGTCAGTTTATATAGTCCAGCAAGTAATGAGGTGAGTGAGTGCAGGTGTGGTGAATTGAGTGAGATCAGGTGAGGGGTGGAGCTGAGTCATGATGGGCCAGGGGGAGGGTTGGTGACTTTTCTACAGTATGTATGTATGTATGTATGTATGTATGTATGTATTGTATGTATGTATGTATGTATGTATGTATATATGTACAAACGCTCCAGGGAGCATTCATGACAATTTTGTGACATTTTGTTATAGCTTGTGTGCAAACTTAAAAAAGGAGAGCTTGATATTAACCGGTCAAACCCTATATACTTAGATGACTGGGGTACCATATGCGGCCACAATTTAATAAAAACTATTTGTGTAGTTTCAGTCATGCTTTCTTATTTCATAATCTGTGTATTATGGGTGTTTCTAATCCTTGTTATACTTTTCATTGGTTCAAATTTGTAAAACCCACACACAGACGTAAACAGGTGTTCAATAGCACTGATTTATTGAAAAAATATAAAAAGTTGAAAAATGGAGATAGCTGATTTCTGTCCGACAGCAACAATATGTTTATGCTCAATAAATGCCATATATGTTGTGTTTGGCTTACATCTTTAAAAATACTGTATATATTTTTTAAATCATACACATGCATGCATAGCCTACACATCATTTCCCACACAGTAACGTTAGCTCTTAAAGTCAACTTATTGCAAACAAAAATGGTATCTCTCAATGTTTGCTGCAAGCTTAAGGATCATACCAGCGTCAGTACATGTCTATTCACAGCTCCAGCCATATCGTGCATAAACATGAACCGTTTTCCTCTTGGTGGCTTTATTTTTAGACACGTTACCTAAGGACAGGGGCTGTTATTTGTTAAAATGTAGGCCTCTGTAAATCCTTTTGAGCGTAACATGTGATGATGTGCCTCCCTATAAACAGTATAAAGTCCTGTTGCTGCCTTTGTTTGCTGTCCTGAAGGTCATGATCTGTTTATGGATGCCTCCATCATTCAGTCAACTAATCTTACAGTACCTCGGAAATCCACCCCAAACCACCACAATGACACGAAAAGCATGCAGAGTCAGACTATGATTAAAGCTGGCACCATGGTCAAAGACAGAGACTAAAGCTGGTTGATGTGAGCATTCTGTATAATGTTAGTATTACTTAGCCTGATTTCAGACTCTACGCTGGAGCAGAGAGTGGGCAGGTCTATTGGCTGGAGCCAGGCAAAGTATTACTGACCTAAAACAATGTTGCAGCCTTAGCTTTTATGGTCGTCCTCGTAGACATCGTTTGCATGAATAGTAAAAAAAACTAATCACAGGACAATAATACTAAGAATTGTGGGACACTTTTATTTACAATTGGAGAATTAACATGAATGGCCATGTGTAGCCTGTGTGTGTGTGTGTGTGTGTGTGTGTGTGTGTGTGTGTGTGTGTGTGTGTGTGTGTGTGTGTGTGTGTGTGTGTGTGTGTGTGCGCGCCTGCGTGCGATTTCGGCGAGGATTTTATTTAACAGCAGCTAGATTACCTGAGGCTTTCTCCTGTCATGCGAGACAACGGTGCACAGCAGTATGCTTCCCTCTCTCCCCTGTCTTTCTCTCTATCTCTCTTACATTGTAATGGCTTTATCACACAGTCAATTAGCTCAGCAAATACAACACAAAACACAGTATTCCTGCTGCCTCGCAAGCTTGTCTGCCCCAGGGTCTAATGCTAGCATCGAGACACTGTATGCCTCCTGTCATCCCATGTAGACAAAGGTAAAGTGATGCCATGAAACAGTGTTCAGAATAGGGCATTCACGAATAGTGATTTTTAGTACTCGAATTATTCAACCTCAAAGTATTCGAATAGTCGAATATTCGACAGGACTGGTCAAACTGTCAAATATTAAGTAAGCAAGAGGCGAACATTGTGAAAATAGCCGATCTACATGCTCACAACGCCTCGCAACAAATGTAATACCTACAATTCCAAGTGCTTGTCAGGGTGGGGGTCCCCAGTTCAAATATGTTTATTTTGGGGGTCACGGCCTAAAAAGGTTTGAGAACCCCTGGTATAGAGCATTAACAAATTCATCCACCAGGGGCATTGACAACTCATTCTTATGACTTCCTATCTAGCCAAGCTTTATAAACTATGGATTTTTTAAAGAGAAAAATTTTTTTTTTAAATAAGCGAATATTCGACTTGGGTGAATAGTGACTTTGATATTCGAATATTCGAATATTTGGTGAATGCCCTAGTTCAGAATACATAGTATCTGCATCAGATTTGTTTTCTCATTATTATAGCTAAGGAGAAAGTACAGAGGAGTCAGTGTCACATGATCCAACCACTCAATCTAGCTTTAACAATGTTATATGATGTAGGCCTACATTTATTTTTGGTTTGGTTTACTCCTACAGTACCTACCTCTACTGTTTCATTCTCACGGCTCTTGCTGTTCTATGACGTCTCCATTTCTCTCTGGGGTTCAATAAAGGTTTATGTTATTTTTATCCAAAATGTGTGCACAGTGCTGTGCATACTGCATTAGCATTATACTGTATTATAGCCTATAGGTCAATTACGGAGAGTAGGCTACATTATGAATCAGGATTTTGTAGCAATAAGGACTTCACAATCAATATTTAGTTTGCATATTGATGCATAGAACTGTTAATGTTCAGAGCGGGTAAAATGATATGACAACATAATGTAACGCGTCCTTTCTGGAGTTTATTATGTGAGCCCCGGTGGAGATTCATGCAGTTATTTAAACGTTTTTTTTTTAATTGCACCAGTGCAAAGTGAACTGAGCAAACAAGACACATGTGCATATCCTTGTTTTTCATAGATCAGTATAAAAGGACGTCATCATCACCCATTGTCAACCCATCTTCTTCATATAATTGGTCCTTGGCTCATGATGATGGTAAAGACATTTCTACTCTGTCTGTGTCTCATTGGAGGGCTGTGGACTATCATCATTAGGCAGTTTTTTATTATTTTCTTTCTTCTTTCTTATGCGCATGCATAAACTGAATGGCAAAATGAGTGGCAAAATGAGTGGCAAAGAGAGTTTAACATCGTTTAACGTCGTTTAATGCAATCAGATAGGACTTTTCTGTTTGAATGTGGGCTGTCAGGGCCAGAAAGTCGTTTTTTTGCCACTCAGTAGGCGTTTCCTATAACTTCCGGGTATGATGATGATCACGGGCATACCCTCTACAGCATGCTAACTTGCCAGGAATATAAAACCTGCAGTTTCTATTAGCTTGGATTCCCCATTGATGTCACTGGTAGGCAGGTTTCTGATCTGTCCACAACCCTCCCCTAAGACACGTGGGTAAACAGAAATGGTACCACATTAAAATGAACACTAATAGTGAGGACCAATTATATGAAGACATGTTGAAGATGGGTGAAGTTGTCCTATAAGGAGAATGCTGACGTGTTGATATGGTTACTTTTAGCTGATGTATATCCTCTTTCTTTTATTAGATTAATTTTTTCGCCCATTCGGTTTTTCGCCCGCGCACAGTGTGGGCCGAAAAATATGGGTTTTTCACAGGAAATTATTCATTTTTAAAGCAAAAAAAACGGTTAAAAACGGTTCTACATGGCGACAGAACCGTTTAGGCTTAATATAATAGGGTTTACATAAAGCATGATGTCTTAATCTTACCTTGGGAGAAAGTTCTTTCACAGTCACTCAAATCTTTCCTACATAAACTAGACTCCCGAGTCCCGTCCGAGTCCCCACCGCAGGGCCCCCCCATTCCGGGAGGGGGGACAATTGCCCCCCCCCCAATTGGCGGCACTGAGTTTAACCCTCTTTCTTGGGGCAGAGGCATTTTCCTGTATTTGGTTTGTTTAAATAGTAGGCTAATGGCATGTCATGCACATGGTCTGGTGCACACTGAAAGCTTTGTTGACAAGGTTAAAGTGATTAGAGTGCTGGCTCCAAGAACCATCGATTATTTACAGTACAAGTACAAAGTCTTTGATATTCCAATGCAAGTCAATGGGTGAGCTCTCAAAATCAAGGCAGTTTGTCTAACATAGGGAGTGCAGAGCGTGGGGGGTGGGGGGAGATTGTCTATTAGAAACACCTGCACTGCTCCCATGAGTCACTCCCCTACCTCCACCCACAGCATTGAGTCACAGTTCACAGAAATGTTAATAAACTGCTTACATTTGGGAAAGGTTAAGAATCGTCTAATTCACTCCCTGCATATGCCAAAGGCCAATGCCTGTGTGCAATTTGAGATCGAAATGGTCGACCCACTGAGGAGGAAAATGGACAAGGACATAAGGACATACAGTTTTCTTCATTTTGTAGCTGGATATTAAGATTATAGATATGCATGTACCGGTATGAGTCCAGTGCTATTGTGGACCACAATGGGAGCAGCAGGCTCCATTTTGTGAAGGTCTGCTCACCATAAAGCAATTAGTTTCCTGCTGACTGACAGAGGGAAATTAGACATCAGAAATCATACTTTATAAGGGCTTCTTCTGCCTTTGTAGAAATATGGGTCTTCCAGGTGGTGGTTAGGAGCTGAAAACAGGGGGCCCAATCCCTCACTTTGTCACCCCAGAGGAGAGGTATTTGGCTCCGCTACAGTGTGAGGACACACACATACAGGTTGACTTGGGAGGACTGGTAAAAAATTGGTTTGTGCCATGGGAGAAAAAGTTATACATGTGAATGCGTGCATGCATTCACGCATGCACGCATGCACGCATGCACGCACGCACAGTCGCACACACACACACACACACACACACACACACACACACACACACACACACACACACACACACACACACACACACACACACACACACACCAGATGCTCACATTGACGGCTGTCTTAAGACAGACTATTTTGCACACTGTTGCTTGCACACATTCATACCCATATTTAATCAATTGTAGCTGCCAGCTATTCAACACTCACAAGTGTGTGTGCAGCTGGCTTGGTCACACTCCATTCACCTCCCATCTGTCCATGTCAGAATGTCCACCCTTCTCTCCATTCCCTTCCCTTCCTCTCCTCTCCTCTCCTCTCCTCTCCTATCCTCTCCTCTTGTAAATAAGCCACAGCAGTGAGAGGTTGGCATGTCCTGTAATCAAGAAGGCTCATAGATGATTAAGCCATTGAAAGGTGTGTGTGTGTGTGTGTGTGTGTGTGTGTGTGTGTGTGTGTGTGTGTGTGTGTGCGTGCATGCGTGCGTGCGTGCGTGCATGCGTGCGTGCGTGCGTGCGTGCGTGTGCGTGTGCGTGCGTGTACGTGCGTGCGTGCAAGCCAGGGTGGTTATGTTGTCAGTCGTTGAAAAGGAAGTTGGCAATTAGATTGAATAAGTGAGCATTCATAGAACTGAAAGTCAGAAGATTTTACTTTTAGTAGCTAATTTAGTTTTTTAGTCTCTGTCCAATTTAAGCACAAACGACAAGTGTTGGCTTGGTTCACAGTGGTATCCGAGCAGTTAATTTATGTCATTTATTACAACACTTGTGATGTGTTATGGGTGTTATATGATGTGTCGTTCCAAAGTTAACAGTGCACAGTAAAATTGACAGTGTTCATTTAACTTGTGTCATTTTAGATTCTAGCATTCAAAAATAGCA
Source organism: Nannobrachium achirus (assembly GCF_963921795.1). NCBI lineage: Eukaryota > Metazoa > Chordata > Actinopteri > Myctophiformes > Myctophidae > Nannobrachium > Nannobrachium achirus. The sequence continues at coordinate 9,851,215 of NC_137816.1, read as the reverse complement.
GATCTACAAGCTCACCGCAAGTCACTTTGTGCCACGCGGCAAGCTACATCTGCTATTTTTATTGACTCTACTGATTTAGAAGGCATTTGTAGAATGGGACTTAGGCCTTAATGGAGTTAAGACTGGGGCTTATACTGTGTGCTTGCTGTTCATTCTAGACATGAGCATGAGTGGAGAGTTGAAGCCCAGCCGTTCCAGGACAGCAAGCAAGAGAGCCAGCAGCACCTCTTATGGGTGAGTACCAAATGAATCCTTTACATACACAGATGGCTTGCTACACACACAGTACACACATACACACGCACCGACAAACATAGCTACAGCACACATGTGCGCATGCATTCGCACGCACGCACGCACACACACACACACACACACACACACACACACACACACACACACACACACACACACACACACACACACACACACACACACACACATGCTGCTCGCCTGCAAAATACAGCACGCTACACATGTGCACACATGGAAGCACAGACATACGTACATATTGTATCCCCCAGAGATTATTGTGTGCTCCATTATTCACGCTAACTCAGCATTTCAATCAATGCAGTATTATTTGTTATTAGCTTTGTTCCAGCTGTGTGTGTGAACTGCTATTGAATTTAGCCAAGGAGTCAGCCAGTGTTTTAATCTGTCTGTGGACGTGATTGCATATTATACAACAGGTAGTTCCGACCAAGCAATCTGATTGGTTGAATTAGGCTCTCTCTACCCGTGCTCAAACAAGCATGACAACAGCACACCCTAATCAAAATATAAAGATCAGCTGTGCCGATCAGATGGAGTCTCTATAGAGAGCAGAGTTGCTAGGCTAGCAGTTTGCATGGGAAGTTTCAAGCCTCACAAAGCCAGACGATATCACTGCGTGGAAGGGCAATTTTTCTTTGCAATGGCATTACTATCTAAATCTGTCAAATTAGAATTTCTATTGAAAATCTTAATTACAGTGAGATTGAGCCAACAGTAAAGTTTTTGTTTCTCTGTGTGTTCAGTTTGGGAAAAGTTGTCTAGTGAGAGATGCTTGCGGAACTTGATCGGCTCTGGCTCGTTCCTGACCATATCACTGTTGTGCCAATATGATAACCTTTTATGCACTTTGTAAGTATGCAATATGCAGCTTCATCAGTGGCCATTTATCTTGTTATTCCCGCTGCTCTGCTCTTACCGTACCACTAAGACAATGGGCCTCCTGCAGCAACATTTTCATGTCTCTTCTAATTTCTAGTTTCTTTTAAGAGAATAAATGAGAAAACATGGCTAAACCACAGAAATCAATGGCGCTGACAAAATAATAACAAATCGTGGATATGATTATACTGTATATCGAGGACATCGTTTCTTGCATGAGGCTCAGTGCTATCATGACCACACATGTTTCCTGGAAGTCCACATAAATGTGTGTCTAGTAATCAGCTGGAAACCCACTGGATCCGCACTTGTATCCACAGTTCACCAAAGTTGTTCTCTTAACTGCTTTATATGTTTTCGTGCCTCTCTCCATGGTGCTGAACACAAACACAATGACAGGGACCAGATAAACCTCAGATGCAGTGCAGGTCAGTAGCGTTATAACTGGACAATCACAAAACGTTCTCTATACAATTTAGGTCTATTGTAAATCACTTTCCAAAACACAACTGAGTCCCATTATGTCAAGTATTGTAAAGTAGCTTTTGAAGTCATGACTAATATTTTTTAAGTCCTTGGCAGCAACGTTTCCATTTATTTTTCTCCTTTTTTAAAGGAGTGAAACTTGAAATAGTGATCCAAGTTATGATCGTTGGAATATTTGAATGTCAGTTCTATTATTTTTGAAGCAGCCATTTCATCCAGCTTCGTCCACTCCAGGGTTCACTGCACCAATGTAAAATGTACAATGTGTACATACACATACTGCTTTAATGTAGTTAGGGTTAGTGGTGGGAGTTTAATGCCTACTTGAAATCGATGTATTCTGTATTCATCAATTTCACTATGTACTCATTCAACATATTCTCACCCCCAAGTAGTCAGACACCTGACGCCATTCTATGATATTCAAGTTAATTCAACCATCTAATCCACTGATTCCCTAACACTGGGTCGGGACCCATCTGGGTCATTGACACATTTTTATGGGTCCCTTAATTCTTGTTTCCTACATTTAGTTTTTAATTCAGATTTTCATGAATAATAAAAATGCAAGTGATTTCATTAATAAATATCTAAGAAATTCCATACATTTTAAAACAAATGTTTAGGAAGTAGTTTGGGTCCTGTGCAAACGGTCTAATTTCTCTTTTAGTTCTCGACCTGACACTGATCTAATCCATGTCAGCACCAACAACCTGCCTCTAACCCTTCCCCCTCCCTCAAACACCTCTACCCTTAACGCATACACACACACGTGTCGTGCACATGCACGCACACGCACAAGCACACACATTATTATTTCTTTCACTCCGCTGTCATTCCCGCACGTGTCTCCCCCCTGGGTGTTTTGTTCCAGCACGACCCTGACAACATATGGGTTTTGTCATCGTTTTTGGTTTGCGGTTCCAGGCTGTTACAGGTCCCCTGTAGGCCTGTGAGGCCCAGCTGCGGCATTAGGGATATAGGGTAGGGGGGTGTTTGTTCATGGTCCAGCTGCTGCCCTCGCTGCAGCCTCGCTCTCTCTCTGTGCTCCAGTGCACTGATACAAACGCTCACTGTACTCTGTGGCCTGGTTACAGAAGCTCAGGTGCCCCACACTGATTCTCAGAGGCCATTGTGTTGTGTTGTGTTGTGTTGTGTTGTGTTGTGTTGTGTTGTGTTGTGTGTGTGTGTGTGTGTGTGTGTGTGTGTGTGTGTGTGTGTGTGTGTGTGTGTGTGTGTGTGTGTGTGTGTGTGTGTGTGTGTGTGTGTGTGTGTGTGTGTGTGTTAAAATGTCATCATGACATGCTGTAGGAGCAAATCAGGAGAAAAAGTCTGTACACAGTCAATTTATGTGTTAATTTAACTCAACAAGTATACAAATGGACCCGCAAAGCATAATGAATATTCATTTATTGCGCAGTAGAGCAACCTTTTCTCATTATTCTATACTGAGCTTCATTTTCTCTCTCATTTTTAAGGAAGAGGTAAGGGAATGTTGGCTGCACGGTGTAATGTTTACTTTTGTTCTAGCATAACTCGCAGCACCAAAAAGATCAATGGTTTAAGCAGCTCTGTTGTAATGCCTCCCTACAATGTCTTCTTTGCCAGAGATCTAAGGGAAGCTGTGCAAACCTCAATTACTCATTCTTTCTCTCTGCTCTGCATGTGGTTGTGTTCACCGCCGTGTCCAAAACAAATGTCCAGTGTGTTCTGGTCATTACATTGACCATTATGTTCTGCTCCATTTAACATGATCTCGGCATAAAGGGCAGTACAGGAGGCTGCCGTTTCAGGACCACATTTCTGGGATCCAGTTGATGTAAAATTTTAGATTTTCTTTTTTAAACACCATTATAATTTTTTGGGTCATAAGAACCAAACACTGAATGTCAAGTCTTCAGGTTTTCTCATATGTATGATACTGATTTACTAGGACACTATGGCACATTATGAGTCCATTATTTCTAGTGGTTCTCAAATGTTTTATTTGCAATAACAGGTCCATTTCGTTCCATTTGTACACTCTTTAGTTACAGGGCTGTTATGGTCTTTCAGGGCTAGCTCTTTATGGGTTTCAGCCAGTGTGTGTTCCCCTTTATTTATTCCCTCTGTATCACTCTCCACCCCTGCATGGAGGCACATCCATGGATCTTCCTTCCTACACAGATAATCTAACATGTACAACCGCGTGCACACACACATGTGCGCGCGCACACACACACACGCACGCACGCACGCACGCACGCACACACGCAGGCACGCACACACACACACACACACACACACACACACACACACACACACATTCATGCATTCACTCCTCAATAATTCCCACATCATAAAGAACTAGTTCAGCTGTTGCACCCTTTTAAATCAGTGTTAAATTCTTCCAAAGAAGAAATTTGTTAGGAGAAAGAAAATAGGCGATCTGCAAGATCGGCTATTTTCATCATTATTAAAAAAGACTTATATGGTTAATTAATGTATTTAAGTTTGGGAGAGACTTTCAGCTTTTGGGTCTCACATGAAAAGGTTTGGGAACACCTGCTTTAAAGTGTTAAACTAAGAGAGAAATTTCATTCAAACATTTGTATATATGCACAGCTAGTGCAGCCCAGTTGAAATTTCCCAGAATCGCAACTTTCTTGTTTCAATTATTTTAAACCTCGAACCAAGCCATCCAGGTGTTTATTGTGACTGTACGTTGCTATTTAGTATGAAAACTTGCAGCTCATGTCCGTCTGTCTGTCACACCTCATGCTCCTATGGTGATGTCTGACATCATCAGGGCTGGATCTACAATATGGGCACTTTGGGCACGTGCCCAGGGGCCCTTGGCATCAGGGGGCCCTCCAGGGTGGCAAAAAAAAATTAAAAAAAAGAAAAAAGAAAGAAAACCCCCAGCCATTTAGTTGTTTAGTTGCTAATCCGAATTAAATACATTAAATGATGCCCCCAACCCCTGATTTTTTGTGTTTTATTGTTGAGAATGCTGCTGCTATAGTGCGATTGTTTATAGTACAATGTACCACCAGCGCTCGGCTGCATTTCTGGGGGAAGGATATGATGGATAATGGTACTATAATATTACATTGTTATTGGTTTTTGATTGTCAGAGGCCACACTGCCTCTATTTCTTAACTCAGACTGTTATTGTCTTAAGTGTGTTCACTGGCTGCTGATATCGTTAAGCTACTTTTTAAAATGCTGAAAACAGTCTGGAGCCCTGTAGCGCGTACATAGAGGGGGGCCCTTGGAGCTTCAGTGCCCAGGGGCCCTCAGAGGGCCCCTGGGCACTGTTAATCCTGGCCTGGACATCATAGATGTGTGACGTCATAGACCACATGAGACTGACACAATATGTCCATATGTGGGCATCTGACATCATAAATGTCTGACATCATAGACCACATAAGGCTTAATGTTGATGACATCAGGGATCTCCATATCTGGGCATAAAAGCGATTATATTAATGTAGCAGGGCATCATCTGGGAATGCCCATATTTTGGACAGATTGTGTCAGTCTTGTGTGGTCTTTGGGGAATACCCATATATGGACATATTGTGGCAGTCTCATGTGGTCTATGATGTCAGATGTCCATATATGGACATAGTGTGTCAGTCTCAAGCCACATTCTGGCCAACTCAAACAACCAACCAGGTCTGTGATTTTGTCTTTGGTCAAAGTTGATCCCATGCCAAAGCGCCCTAGCTCTCGCCCAGTGTGTCACGTGCGTGTGGAGGTGTGCACATATGGGCACTCTTTGTATTTGTGCTCATGATTCTGTATGAGTCATTCAATCATTGGTGGAGTAAATCTTGATTAATACTTTGTTGCACGTTGTGGACTCCTTCTGATATTTAGCCACATTAGATAGACAGTAGTAGGGTGAGTGACTGACATGGATTGTTGCCCCTCTCACACATGTGCACCTCATCCATCCATGTGCCTCTGCCTCTCAGGAAGCAGCAGGAGGATATCAGGGATATCAGCACATCTCTGCTTACAAGGACCCTGGCGACCTCAAACTGTCCTTATTAGAATGGACTTTAAATGCAAAGCTGAAAGGTGGGCTGAAGCTGCTGGCTGTAATTAATCCTTCCAGTCCTCTCTGTTCTGTCCGGCCACAGTGGCTCCCCCCCGGCCCCCACCCATGTCTGCTTGCTTAGTCATAAACTGAGCTATAATTGTCCTGATATTTTCCTGAAAGTATTTTAAGTCACAGTAAGCCATTTAATCACTTACAGTGAAATAACAGAGAGGTCTGGCTATAATGGGGTCAGGTTAAAATAAAATAGTAAACAAAACAAGAAGCAGGGCTCTATATCTACAACAGAATTTGTGTGTGCGAGCGCCTGCGTTTGGGTTTGTCTGGACATACATTAATATGAAGACAGCTTGTCTGCTGCCTCTTTGAGGCATCATCCATCACTCTTCCACTTTGGACTATTTGAAAAAGACAGCTCCTTCCACAGACAGAAAGAACAAAGGGAACGTACATATTATGTAGATAATGCAAATAGTAAGCTGCCAATCAATTCTTTTTAAATAAAAGCCCAACAGTGCTGCATGTGGTTCAGCTTGGATGGACAGCACTGACATTTGCTGAGTCAATCTCAGACTGGGGCAACATGTGGCTCCTTTCATCCATCTCTGTCTTCAAATACAGTGTTTATTAACCACAAGAACCTATAGCTTTCCTAATCTGCTTGTCATAATAGGCGAACATTCATCAAGAATAGCAGATCTACAAGCTCACAACCCATCACAAAGATTTAGGTGTAGAGAGAATATTGGCTAGTATTGACCCCTGGGATACCCTGGACAATGAAGCATAGGGTTTAAGAGTGGTTACCTTAAGAGTGTACAATTGTAACTAAATTGACACGCAAAGGTATGATTGATTGATTGAAGTATTTATTAGAAGTTTGCATAGGAAAAGGTACAGTTTTAAGACGGCCGGGCTACACCAAGCCGTTTTGCGCGCGTCAGTGCGTATGCGGGGCGTGCGTGCGTATGCACGTTTTGGATAGATCCAATGTATATCAATTCAGCCGGCTACACCAGGCTCACGGATAGCGCGAACCACGGATACGCATGGTGTAAAAATAGGAACGATTCTATTTTTTACATACGCGTATGCGTTTTGTACACAGACTATCTGGTCTCCCGCACATATACCCCCTCCTTGGTGTAGCCAGGGGCTTTTCGCACACACACAGACAGCGCACGCATACGCGCACGTTTTCTGGTGTAGTCCGGCCGTCACAGTTCAGTTCACTGGTACAAGGTCAACTAAAAGGATAAGCTGAGGCTTGTTTACATTGAGACCCTTTGTTTTAATAAAACACTGTACTATGCAGAAGATCATCAGAAAAACAGTTAAAAGGTATAAAAGGTATTTAAAGGTCAGGGGTAGGGTAAGGTTAGGCTAGGTTTATTGTTACCAGTTTCGAGTGGCAGCCGCCTGTTAGTGGTTTTTCAGAGCGGTTTTACAGTAAAGGAAGTTAGTGAGGATTCATTTGGTTCCATTTGTACTCTCTTAGAGTTACAGAAGGATAAATTAAAACCGCGATTGTACTGATAGATACTGGGAAAGAGGAAAATAGAAAGGAGGTTAAAAATGATACATGAAACCAGGGAGATGCAGGGACAGAACATGTTCAGCACAATACATCTGGAGAATGCAGAGAACACAAGCAGGTAATGGAGATAGAAAACCAATAAGAGCCACTATTAGCATAGAGTTTCATGGCAAAGGCAGCAGAACTTAATGTAGGGATAAAGTTCACTCCCAAGGTCACTGGCTGCTGCCTAGAATGGAAATTGAGACAGAATTAGAAGATCTCCCATAGTGTGTGTGTGTGTGTGTGTGTGTGTGTGTGTGCGTGTGTGTGCGCGTGCATGAGTGCGTGCGTGTGCATACTGTCTTAGTCTATCTGAAGGACATTCATCAGTATCCAGCTCAGGTTTGTGTGGAGGAATAAATGGAGTGAAGCCGGATGGTGTAGAGGTGCTTCAAAAGGCATGTGTGTGTGTGTGTGTGTGTGTGTGTGTGTGTGTGTGTGTGTGTGTGTGTGTGTGTGTGTGTGCGTGTGTGTGTGTGTGTGTGTGTGTGTGTGTGTGTGTGCCCGCGAGTGTGTGTGTGTGTGTGTGTGTGTGTGTGTGTGTGTGTGTGTGTGTGTGTGTGTGTGTGTGCAGTCTATAATATACACTGAGCATGGTCAGTGAATAAAGCAAAAGTCAATAAATATCTATGAAGAAGTCAAGAAAATAGCAATCTGGGAGCCCAGAGATTCCGAAATGAGTGTTATAAAACCAAGACTAAGGCAGCATGTCTGGATTGTAAGATGCCTAAATGGAAGCGTTCGATGAAAGGCCCCAGGGGAACTCCTGCTTTGGCTGGAGCAAGTGAGCACGCTCCAAATCCAGGCGTCCTGGATAGTCCTCTTGGACTTCTCTTGCTTGCTGTTTTGGTCTCGCTTGTTGTTTTAGGCACGGTGTGTTGTGTTTATGTTTGGATGTTCTCTGTGGATAGCCACATTCCAGAGTCTCAAACATTGCATAATTCATAGGTTATGGACTATGAAATGAGGGCAAAGATAGAGCAAAGGAAAAGTTACTGTAAAGTTCCTTTAGGGTCTCAAGGTCTCAAGGTTGTACTTTATTGTTAGATCTTTTGTACAGGTACATAAGAGTAAAACCTATTTTGGTTTGGCTTCCTTCAGACAATGCCGCGACGGCAGTCCAGGGGTGCCGCAAGATCATTTGATAATATTTGGAATTTATTTGGACACTTGAAAAAATATTTAGTATCATTTTAAACTTGAAGTACAGCCAAAATGGCTATTATCTCAACGTTTTCCTCGCAACATAATCACTAAAATATCATTACTGTCAGGCAGAAAACTCTGTCAACAAAACTAGTGAAAACAGCTGATCTACAAGCATACAACGCCTCGCGATGCGAGGCTTTGTGTGCTTGTAGATCTGCTGTTTTATAGATGATGAATACAAAACGAACGGGTTTGGACCCGTTTCCACCCGACAACGATGTTAGGCTATAAATATAAGTTGCTGGGAGTTAACATTATAATGTAGGGGTGCCTCGTATTAAAACAATATTTATGGGGTGCCCTGAGACAAAAAAACGTTTGGGAACCCCTGTTCTAGGTGGTGAATGGTGAAAGTACAATAACACTCAGGTCAGTGGTTCTGCAGGGCGCAGAGATCATAGTTACAGTATACTGTGGCTGCTTCAAGGACAAGCTGAACCATAAATAAACTATAGCTATCAGGCCTAGTGGAGAGATTTAAAGCTATATTTTCGTCCATGGCTTACCTCTTATCCCTCTCTTTGCCTTTTTTTTTACTATTTAGAAGACGGGAACTTGTAGATCAGCTATTTGAAATATTCAAAAGTGTTTTTCTAAATAGTAAAAAATGGCAATAACGTGTAGGTATAAAGGGTAAGGCATGGACGAAAATAGAGCCCCTAGGCTCGTACAAGCTGCCAAATATCATAATGTATTGTAGAAATATTATAAGTGAAATATACCGGTTCTAGTATGCAGCCATATCATTTCAAGTTACCAGCTTTGTTGCTCTGTATGGGCCAGGTCCAACCTTTCTCCCGTCCATTATCGGCTATTAAAAGAAACCGTCAATGGGAACAAAAACGTCTAAACCTGGTGGTCAGGGCTGAGAACACAAATATCCATAAGCATTCATATTGAAGTTTGCATCGTAAACCTCAGGTTCCCACAGCAACACGCATCAACAATAAACTAAAACTAAAATAAATTCCAGCAGTACAAAGGAGAAGCGCCGTGATTGGACAGAGGACCCACGCTGGCGAGGTGAGCAGCATCTAGCGTCGCCAGAGCGTCACTCGAACCACCCACTTCTTGAGTGTTACACTGAAATTGGTGACGCCACCAATAGCAGTTGTCATATTTGGCATAGCCTTCCCTAACACAGGTTGATTTTGGTCTATAGAGGGGGCAGATTCACCGGCTGAAAACAGCCGGTGGATCCTATTGGTTCACGATCTGTGCCATGGCCCGCCTCCCACTTCCTATGCCAGAAATTGCAGCAGGTTACCCCAGGCTTTTATTTTTCTTCCTATCGCCAAAATAAAAGCTTCGGTTTCCGAGGCTATATTTGGCATAACATTAACTTTGCTGTCAAGTGCGAAAGTGAGAATATTTGTATGGGTTAAAGATCTATCTTACAACATCATGCCATGCCAAACCTCACACCTGGCTGAAACCACATCCGAGATTATGGTTCACATAACTAATTTCGGTATAACACCAAGGCTGGCACCTACTGTAGGCTGCCAGTGTGTGGAGTTTGTCATTCAAGCTTCTGTACATACAGTACATTATTCGTGGGGAAGGCTGAATTGCAAAGCATTTGTTTTGGAGAACTCTAGAGGGATTTTGGTGTGCTGTTAAAAGTCTATAGGCTACTAATAGGCCTATTTCTGAAGTGCTGACTTTAATTCACTAAATGTTAATAGTTTTCATCAGTGGTTATGCATTAGTAATAGACACTGGAGTGACTGGACTATATGTTTACATCATTTATTTAAATATGAAAAGTCATACAATTGTATAACACAGATGAACACTACTTTTTCTGCAATCATACAGAAGCAGTGGCTTCACTTTAAAATCGTCATATTTGTAGCTACAAAACAGCATGCCATCACCAGCTCTTTCAGGAACAAGTTTTCAAAAGAGCCTCAACATTATGGCGATAAAATAATACAGTTGTAAAAAGGGAGAATAAACAAACAATGTAAATAAATAAAACAGTATAAATACATTCATAACTAGAGACAAAATATGATATTATGGCATCAAGTGTCATTCTTCGAACAAGCTTGAATTTCCACTGTCTTGCTAGGGCCCCTTTCTATCAAACGCTTTCATTATAGCCCAAATTCATATTTCCTTCACTTTACATTTTGAAGTCCAAGAACCATAGCCTGGCATGGGGTGTTTTTGAAAGAGTCAACTGTACACAGGAGGACAGAGGTAGTCAGCATGGCACCAGTCCAGTGAAAGGTTTTAGTGGACCCTTACAGGTCTGTAATGGACCTTTATGGGTTCATCTAGTTCCATACTTAAAACTTAAAATTGAAATTAAAAGGTTTGAGAACCACTGTTATAAAGGAATCCTTGTACAGTATGTAGTTTTTTAATCTTCCTTGACCTTATTAGGCATGCGTTGGCTGTGGCCCCTCGCATTGCCGTGAATGCTTTTGTCATCTTGAAGACAACAAGCATGCAGGGGATGCTTGGGAAGCCCCTTGCCTTTGATGTATGCATGGAAGTAGAAGTTGGTGAAGAGGATCATGAACGACGCAGCATAGAGTGCAATGAGGTACAGGAATATGCGGAACTGTTCAGGACGGGTCCAAATCGCACAGTCCTCCATGAAGAAGATCTGGACAATGTGGATGAACACCATCACAAACTGGACCTGGGTAAAGGAAGAACGTTTTGTTTAGAGATACATGTTTCGAGGAATTTTGTCTTCTGTAAAACATATTGACGTCCACTTAACCCATTAATAGTTCACACCCCATTGATTCCGGATGGAGACACAAACTTGTGAGTAAACGATAGAAAAAGTCATTTTGGGGGTGAACTATATCGTTATTCCTTTAAGACATGAGGCATATTCAACAAATACAGTTTTCTGAAAAATATGCTAAGTGGTGCTCAAACTTTTTCATGTCAAGGACCCCCAAAAATTGATTTTGACCCCTGTCTGAAAATGTTTTTTTTCCAGGGACACCCAAAAGCAAAGACTTTGCTTAAAAACTATATTCAAAGATTTGCACAAAATAAATTACAATTTAAAAAGATAGCAGATCTACAAGCTCATAGCACGGCACTTGTAAATGTTTGAATGTTTGAATTCGCTTTTTAGCTCAAATCTAAATTGACACTTAGGCTTTCCCGGTCTTAACCCATTTAGGCCTGAACACAATATGACGCAATATTTTATGCTTTACATATAAAAAAATAGCAGATATACAAGCTCACAGCGCGGCACCGAGTGCCGCGCTGCGAGCTTGTAGATCTGCTATTTTTGAAAAATCGTGAAAATTAGAATTTTGACCCGATTCTATAAGTGTCTTTTGAATCCTTCCAAAGTTTTTTTGAAAAACCTATGTTTCTATGTAAGCAATCTGGCCAGCCATCGTCAAAGAAAAGGTCCTTTTCACTTAACTGGAGCTCAGTTAGTCTGTTCTTGAGAGACTACCATGTCAGTGGTGCTCAAACCTTTTCATGTGAAGGACCCCCAAAATGATATGTATTTGGCCACGGACCCCCATTTCAAAATATCTAGTTCCAGGGACCACCCAGAAGCGAAATTTGAGTTACAAACGTTCGCTTTGAAAATACTCAAAGATTTGCACACATTTTCACGACTTTTTTCAAAAATAGCAGATCTACAAGCTCGCAGCGCGGCACTCGGTGCCGCGCTGTGAGCTTGTATATCTGCTATTTTTCCACTGGTTAAAGCATTCAACAATTCTAGGCCTGAACAAAGATACTAACAGGAGGCAGAAATAAATAAAAATAAAAAAATCTGGTGCCACCTACCAGTTGGATAGAGGTCATATACTTCTTCCACCACAGGTACTTCTGGTAGGCGGGTCCCAGGGCAGCCAGAGCATAGTATGAGTACATCATGACGTGAATAGAACAGTTGACTATGGCATGGAAGGTTCCCTGGCCACCGGGGGCAAACTTGGTCCCAAACCACCAGGTGAACGGCATGATGGAATGGTGATAGACATGGAGGAACGACACCTGCTTGTTCTTTTTACGGAGAACAAAGAAGACCTGATGAAGAGAGGGGAGAGAGACGTGGTTAATGCAGATTGTGGAATAAAGTGCTTTGCATGCACACTTGAATACTTGATGGGGTTTTTTAGCACAAAAGACAAAACGCAAGAGAAGAGAACAATATCTCTTAGTTCACCGTTTCCCAAAGAATGTTTCCCAAAGTGTGGTTAGTAAAGTGCTTACCGTGTCTAGCATTTCAATTAACTTTGAGAACCAGTACAGCCAGCAGGCCCCCACCATCTGTAAAATGGAACAAAAACAAAAAAATATATTTTAAAAACAAATCTATTAAAAATATATACATAATTAATAGGGCAGGGACTCAATTAAAACATTGATCTAATTAATCAGAGGCTTTGTAATTAATTAATCGAAATTAATCGCATGTTTAACCGCATATAAATATTTGACCCGAGAAGCATTTTTTTCAAGTAAAACACATTTTGTTGTACGAGTGAATCAAATCTAAATTTCGCATCCACTGGGCCAAGCAAAGCGCTCTGATCGGCTACTTCTCCCTTTGCGTTTGTTGTCTCTTCTTGGTTGGTGGTGCATCACTATGATCGGTATGCCCGAAACTGAAGGTTCTGTGGTGCAAAAACTAAGTGCGATTAAAACGCGTATTTTTTTTTTATTGTGTTAATTTTCTGTAATTAATTAATCGCAGTTAATCAGTTAAAGTACCAACCTTAATAATTAAGTAGTGAAGATAGCCAATCTACAAATGGCAAATGTCTAATTTCTATTTTGGGTCACGGGCTAAAAAGTTTGGGAACCACTGGATTAAACCTGTCAAACCTGTTTGTCAAATACCGGTAACTATCTTCATCTGAGTTCACCCAATGGCCTGCCCGTCTACCTGGCCATCTGTCTGTTGGTCTGCATGCTAGAACCCCTACCACCATTAAGCTCGGCTGCTAACGGAACTAAACTATTATTGGAGATTTGTAAATATCAGGTTCTAATTTGTCACTTACCCTGAGTGCCAGAGGCGAGTCGGAGTAGTCCACAATCTCACAACGGAACGAGTAGCCTTTGGCCCACCCTGACATGAGAAACTAGGAAACACAAAGGGGAAGCAGTTAACCACATGAACCCTATTCTCGCCCCCTCCCGTTTGATATGCGAGAGCTGGCGAAGACTTCTGGGAACTTAGACAGGGACGTGCTGGCCATTGGGAAAAGCGGGACAACTCCCGAACGGCCGGTTCATTTCCGGCCGGTTCAGGCCGACCATTAGGACAAAAATAAAAACAAAATGTCGGCCTTCGTTCCATTTTGGGGGCTGGGCGGCCAACAAAGTAAATCGTCACTGTCGGGCAGAAACCTCGTATCTCTAAGTTTCAAATTTGTACTTTTTTTCGCAAAGCAAAGCCTTGCTTCACCATACAAGGCTGTCGCACAAAAGTAGTGAAAACAGCAGATCTACAAGCACACAACGCCTCGCGGTGCGAGGCGTTGTGTGCTTGTAGATCGGCTGTTTTCACTAGTTTAAATCATTTTTGAAATGGTTTTGGACATACAAGGTTTCCACCCGACAATGACGAAATATAACTCGTGTAATTGGCCTATTGGCTTGTCACTTAAGTCATGATCTGAAATGGCAAATCTTTGAGTAGAAGCGCAATGAGGGCCTCTCCAACTCTTTTTCCCGGGCATGTCCCTGAACTCAGATTAAAGTTATGTCCACAGATCATGTCTACAGGTAGTCACCATGATGAGAGAACCTACCTCGTATATCATGTATAAAGACAAGCCCACAACGCCGACGTTGTAGAAGAACATAACGTTCTTGAGGTCAAAGGCCTTCTGGTTTTCCATCAAACGTGGCCCCAGTGTTGTGACAAAGAATATGTACGATGCGACGATGAAGGCCTGAGGCCAGACAGAAGACATGAGAAACCAATCCTCCACTCTGGGGTCTATGCCATCAATGAGAAGAGAAAAAGAAAAAGCTCATTTTATGCAACTGTATATTGTTCAAATTCCATGTTCCCGGTCATCTCAATACCAAATAAGGTAGCCTGTTGCCATTTACTGTACATATTGTATGTTTAATGTTTATAGCTCACCACACACTTGACATTATGAAAATATATAATCTACCACAAATGCACGCACGCACGCACGCACGCACGCACGCACGCACACACACACACACACACACTTATTCTAATTTCTGTACAGCTGTGATACCGTACCTTTTGTAAATTAAACTCTTATAAAATAGTAATTGAAACAAGCTCTTCTTAAAAGTTATAAATAGATAATTCTTGCAACTTACCAGCATACTTAGCAGCATAATTGAGCCAGCCATCATAGAGCAGCTCTGCGGTCTTGAATGAGTTGTTGTACATTTTTAACCTAAGATGTGAAAAGATAAGATCAATTTCAACTTACCACTCTGCATATTATTTTTAAATGACACATTTTGTAAGAGGAAAACCCCATAGAAATGGTGTTCAGTCACATTTCTATACCTACAGGCACGTCGACATGCATGACATGCAATTCAAATGCATGTTGGTTATACTTAACACAAACAAACTCCAGTCCAGACTCCAGAGGCATAGCTCAGGGAAAATTAGGTCAACCTACCTGTGGCGAAACTGGCAATTTCTCCTCTTCACGTGGCTATACAGTCCCGTTCCAGTCCTCCTGACACTGATTATTACCATTGTGATGCTCTGTCTTTATACATTGACCTACAGGTGACCACTCCCACACCGTAGTCTAATTACCATATCGGGGTGAAACCAGATGAAACCACCAGCCATGCAGCACAATCATTTAATGATTACGGTCGGGTAATCATGAAACACATTTAGTTAATATACTGTATATATATATACGTTTAAAACAATGCGAAATAGTCAGAGAATTCATGATTGTTCATTAATATTTAATAGGGATGTCCGATATTATCGGCCGATCTGAAAATATCGGTATCGGTAAAAAAAATATTAAAAAATGATTGTTTTTTATGTTTTTTTTTTCACAGGAGTTCTTACTGTATGGTAGTTAGGGGTGTGCCAAAAACCCAAAGTGGGGATGTTATATAGTTAGGAACCAAATGGACCCTTATGGGTCTGTAACTCTAGAGTGTACAAATGGAACCAAATGGACTCTTATTGGTCTGTAACTTTAGAGTGTACAAATGGAACCACATGGACCCTTATGGGTCTGTAACTTTAGAGTTTACAAATGGATCCAAATGGACCCTTATGGGTCTGTAACTCTAGAGTGTACAAATGGAACCAAATGGACCCTTAAAGGGCTGTAACTCTTAGTGTACAAATGGAACCAAATAGACCCTTATGCATCTGTAACTCTAGAGTGTACAAATGGATCCAAATGGACCCTTATGGGTCTGTAACTCTAGAGTGTACAAATGGAACCAAATGGACTCTTATTGGTCTGTAACTTTAGAGTGTACAAATGGAACCACATGGACCCTTATGGGTCTGTAACTTTAGAGTTTACAAATGGATCCAAATGGACCCTTATGGGTCTGTAACTCTAGAGTGTACAAATGGAACCAAATGGACCCTTAAAGGGCTGTAACTCTTAGTGTACAAATGGAACCAAATAGACCCTTATGCATCTGTAACTCTAGAGTGTACAAATGGATCCAAATGGACCCTTATGGGTCTGTAACTCTAGAGTGTACAAATGGAACCAAATGGACCCTTTAGGGGTCTGTAACTCTGAGTGTACAAATGGAACCAAATGGACCCTTAAAGGGCTGTAACTCTTAGTGTACAAATGGAACCAAATAGACCCATTCCATTTGTACACTCTTAATATGATTTTGTAATATAAATTGGGGTCCCAGCGATATATAAATGCCATTAAATGGGGGTCTGTAGCCTAATGCATTTCAAACTGGGAGTCCTTTAAATTCAAATGGTTGAGAATCACTGCTAGATATTATATTAGCATATATCGGTATCGGTTAATATCGTTATCGGAAATTAAGAGTTGGATATTATCGGTTATCGGTAAAAAGGTCAATATCAGACATCCCTAATATTTAATCATTATAATCTTTTTATTTCTACACAGAAGCAGGGACATCAGAATAACTTCCTCCTTCCCCACTCTTGTCAGATGACAGTGTATATTCCAGGGATGCCATTGCTTGTAGTAGTAGAAGCAATTACATGAGAAACATAGTCTTCTTGAAAGATAAGATAAGATTTTTCAGATAGCAAAATATGCATTACATGTGATAAATTCCATAGCCAAGACATACGACACATACGACACAAAAACAGGTCTGACTGAGAAAAACAGAAAAACAGGTCTGACTGAAGCTGTGAATGACAGTATCACAGTAAACAGTCCAATCAATGGAACCATGACCCCTGAAACTGGCAGGTGCCCCCTTACTGAAAAAAGTTTATACTGTAGATACAAAGTGGTAGATTCGGGTACTGTGGCTAAGTTAAGTGTAGTGTAAGTAAAATAAACTTGTCAAATCCTCAGGTTTTAATCCGTTTTATAAATATTGACACAGATTACATAATTATGCATAGGTTGTCATCTAGGCCACTGTTTCCCAAGCAGGCAAGCACTGGGTCGGGACCCATTTGTGGGTCACGAAGAAATGTTTATGGGTCTCTTAATATTTGGTTTCTTACATTTTGCTCTTAATTTATTATTATTTCAAAATATCTTTGGAAAAAGAAATTACATTTTTTTTCATGAATTAAAAAACAAATTCAATTATTCTTTTCATAATTTCATGAAGAATATCAGCAAAATTCTATAAATTAGAAAACAAAGAAGTTGAAGTAAATGCAGCACAAAGCGACGCGTTGTGAGCTTGTAGATCTGCTGTTTTCACTAGTTTGGGTCCCGGACAGACGTCTAATCTCTCTTTTGGGTGACGAGCTAAAAAGTTTGGGAACCACTGATCTATAGGCCCTGTTAGTGGTTGTAGTATAAAGTTGTTAAGCACATGAACCACGTTGGCTATTTGGAAATAGCCGATCTGCAAGCTCACTACATGTTGCATGACATTGTGAGCTTGTAGGCCTACAGATCTGCCATTTAATTATTGAAAACGTGTATCTGGGTTCCTGGCGCAACATATTTTCATATGGGGGTCTGCGGCCACATAGCCTACATATCAATTTGTGGGTCCTTTTTCAATTTTTCAAATTTGTACATTTCGCGAATTTTACAAATAAGTTATACACAAAATTAAATGCCTCACAGGGTAGAACACAATCAATTATCATAATGGAGGAATGTTTGTGGGTGCAAATTAACACACAACGGCAGGGGCGTCACACCAAATTCTGGGCCCTGGGTACAAGGATTCACTGCGGGCCCCCCATGAATGTTAACTATTGAAAAATAGCAGATATACAAGCTCACAGCGCGGCACCGTCGCGAGTGCCGCGCTGCCAGCTTGTAGATCTGCTATTTTTTTTAAATCGTGAAAATGTGTGCAAGAAACTTATGTTTCTATGTCGGTGGTGCTCAAACGTTTTCATGTGAAGGACCCCCAACATGATATGTATTTGGCCACAGCTAGACCCCCATCTCAAAATATTTAGTTCCAGGGACCCCTCCCCGGAAGCAAAATTTGAGTTACAAATGTTCGCTTAAAAAATACATATTCAAAGATTTGCGCACATTTTTACGACTTTTGTCGTAAAAGCGCGGCACCGAGTGCCGCGCTGCGAGCTTGTAGATCTGCTATTTTTCAATAGCTAAAGTTACTATAGGGCCCCTCCACCTTGGGCCCTGGTAACTCAGTCCCACTTTCCTACCCCTTGTGACGGCCCTGCACAACGATACTGCACTTTCAGTCATGAAACTGCTACAAGAACCCGAATGTGGGTAAATGTAATCTTTGATGAGTAAAGTATGGAGACCATCCACCACTCTGGGCGGTATGTTCTACTTCTGTAGATCTGCTGCACGGCGTGATGT